>NC_088859.1:30243738-30491238 GCF_963853765.1 Magallana gigas
GGCAGTTGTGGCAAAGGACCTCACTGTGTCCATGTGTTGTTTGTGATGTTGAGAGTTTTCCAAATCAGGGAAAGTGATCCTCGTTTACTGAGCAAAGTGCTGAAAAATTATGAGGTGACTACTGGTAGTATTACAGGGAGTAGCCAAAAAATTAACAATGTTTAGTTTTTCATGTACCATCACATCATATCAAATGACATTTTGGAAAGGGGAAAAACTTTTCCTTATTCAAATCTTCTAATCTTTTAATTTCCAATAAGAATAAATACTCTGCTTGATGCATTATATTTAAAATTGGTCAGAAAAAGTAAAGATTATTTTTATTTTGGCCTTTTCGCGATGAAATGTTTCATATACTGGTACATAAATGTATTTTGAATACTTTAAGAGAACTGGATTGTGCTATTTTTTCATAAGCTTGATATCAAATGTATGGATATACATTTTAGGTGGAGGCTTTATTTAAAGAGTACCATGACAAAATGTCATCAAGAATCTCAATGAAGAAGGAAGTAAAAGTAATGAAGACACTGAGTAGTTCTGACCTGCTGTCTCCAGACATGGCTTCCGGACAGTCCGAGGCAGACGGAGAGTAAGGCACAAGTTTTTCCTTCCTTTGACTTTCATATCTTCACTAGCAAATTCAATCTGTATTGTTTATATTTTATGTTTGATAGGAGTATTACATACTTGAATCAGACCTGAATTTTTTCAAGCCTTTGATACTTAAAAAAAGTTTGCAGTTAAAAAGAAACCAAAAAAGTAATTGCTTTATTTCTTATTTAATTTTTTTTTTTAAGAAGATTTTATTTGCTTTTTAAAAAAAATTCCCTTGAAGTACATGTATGCAATGCTTTTGGATCAGAACTTACTAATAATTTTACTTTTATTAACATTAAGTTGTGATTTTGATTTTTGGTGGGTTTTTTTAGAAGTGTTAAGGAGGATGATGATACTTGTCCCATCTGTCTGCTGGAAATGCTGGAAGGGGAGAGCTTGCTGAAATGTGAAAATGGCTGCCAAAATCGTCTACATCATCATTGCATATCAGTCTGTATGTACCACAGTTGATGTCGCATGAAATATGAGATTTATTTCACCATTAGTTTTGCTAGTGTTTTTTTTTTTTTTTTTGTTCAAAAGAGAACACACGTTCAATATAATTATATTCTGATAGAGGTCTGATTTTAGACTTTTATTGTAATAAGAAATTTAAATCATTTGGTTTCTGTAATAGTAAATTCCTAGTTAAATGTAAGGAGTCAATATCAGTGTAAAATCCATTTTTATTGCACAGTTGTTAGCTGCCGGTATATGGAAATACATATTTGAAAGTTTGATACTCTCAATTTTTATTTTCATTATTTGTTAACAAAACGATGGAATTGCCAAATTAAGTATTTTGGTAAATAAGGAATCTACAGAATTCATTAACAACAAAATTAGGATATACAGGATATTGGATTTAAAATCACATGATTTCCTTTTGCCCTTTCAGGGTTTGAGCTTTGCCGGAGACAAAATGATCCACTTATCTGCCCTCTATGCAGAGCCAAGTGGAAGTGCAGTGACATTGAAATCAAAGGGCAAGTCAACAACTGTAGCCTTTTTAATTTACATGATAAACTAATTCAAACTGATTTATAGTATACTATTATTACTTATTAGGTTAGTTACTGACTCACTACGGAAATATATTGGGTTGATCAATCTCATAGATTGATCAACCCAATATATTTCCGTAGTGAGTCAGTAACTAACCTAATAAGTGTTTTGTTTTTCCCGAGGACTATCAAGCGACATATTTGTTCACAAATAGCAATGATCTACGCAAAGCCAGGTTCAAGATGCCTAACATTTCGTCCAATTTAACTCATTTAAACTCTTCAAAATTTTCAATCTCACCTTTCAAATACTCTTTAAAAACCTTTGCTTCACCCATTTTTACTTGCAATGTTTTGTTACTATTCAATTTTAAATGTTTTCTCCCTTTCTCTGCAGAGATTTGAGCAAATTTTGACGCTGCCATTTTGTTCTGCTCCAGACAAAACAATGTGACGTCAATATTCTAAGGGCAACTACTCTAATTTTAAAGAATTTCAAAGGGCAACTACGCCAAATACTTTAAGAACTTACGGCATGCGGTTTATGTATTAAATACTATGAAATGTCGAAATGAGTAAGCGAAGCGTCGGCCACTGACGGCCATATTGCCTAATATTTTTTCTCACCGAGCAAATATAGAGATATATGAGGCAATCACGTGCTATGTTTAAACCAATGAAAGTGTGACATTTCAGTCCGAGGGAAAACAAACTAATAATACTATACTTATACTTACACTACTCTACACTACACTACCCTTATCTACACTACCTACTACACTACATTACTCCATTTTATTCAATTAATTACAGGTCAATTTAAAAAACTTCTTTTTATTAATTCATGTACTGTGGAATAATTTTTTTCATGGGGGTCAATGTTCGTGGGTAGCCAGAATTATCCTGGTTCGTGGGGACGTAATTTTGTTAGTTGCAAGTTCGAAATAATTTTTGTAAAAATTAAACAAATGCTTGTATATAGGTCCGTGGGGATGTAAATTCATGGGCAAGGGTTACCTACCAAAAGCCAAGAACATCGGTTCCCCACAAACAATGATGATACCACAATATTCTCATTTGCTATCACCCATCCATGTCATTGAGCAGAGAAACACTGATGTTGACAACTTGATTTTCAATGTATGAACATTGTTCTTTTATACAGAGAGGAAGCTGGTGACACCCAGCTGCCAATAGTACCTCCAAACACTAGGGCCCCCTCCCCAGACAGGGCTCTGTCATACTCTGAGGCTGTTCCCCCAGAGAGAGACCGTCTGCCGTATGCTGAACCAATCCCTCCTGAGCATGCTGCTCTTGCAGAACCTTGGATCAAGGTAAATGGTTGATTCATTTACATTTCCTTAAATACTGACACAGTTTACATTTCAATGATAAAGGTCAATGGTTGATTCATTTAATTTACATTTCCTTAAATACTGACACAGTTAACATCTTAATTATCAATGTGTGTACATGTAGGTGAGAGAGAGAGAGAGAGAGAGAGAGAGAGAGAGAGAGAGAGAGAGAGAGGTACTGGTGTCTTGCTGAAATGTTATAAATATTATATAGCAGAGTGTTTTTGTTGTTAGATCTATGGCGAGGATTTGGTATCTTGCTTTTTCACCCGTAACTGGTCTATTCGTGAGTCTGGGGTTCGTCACTTGAGTAAGGAGGTAGTAGGGGTGCTAATCAAAGGTATGGGGGAGGGGAAAAGTGGTGTGATGCTCTCCCCAGAGAAAGCCAGTCACATACATCGATCCTTGGAGGTGTGCTGTCAAATTCTTGCCTTTATGAGTGGGGATCCTGTCTACAGAGTATATGTAGCTTGCCTAGTAAGTGTATAATCTTACTGTATAAGCTGATCATGTAATGTATGAACATTTAAAAGCTCAAATCACAATCTCTCAGCTGTCTTATGTTGCTTTTATAGAAGGTTTTATTTGAAATTTGTCTATCCATAGGATACTCATAACTTTTATATTCTCTTAAAACAAATACTCCAATTTTTTTTTTTTCAGAAAGCTTTAAGGACTATTTTATCCTATATTCCATGTCGAGAGGACAAACAAAAGTCTCGCTTAGAGGCAGACATTAAGCCCGTAGTTGATGCCATTATCATCAAATGCACCGATGGCAACAGGTTTGATTATCCTTCGTGGTGAATGTGAAAAAGAAATGACTATTTCATATTTGAAAAGAGTCAATGTTGATCATCTTCTTTGTTTATCTTTCTATTTCATAGAAGAACTAGTCAGTTGTCCTTGTCTACACTCGTGGAGCTGGCAAAAGGAAGCAGCGGGGAGCTGAGTGTGGGAAGTCAAATCACAGGTAATCACGGCTCGAGGATTAAAACATCCTGCATTGGTTGAATGAAAATTTGTTTTTTCCTATCAAGGGAGTAATAACCTAATTTATATATAGGACATTCATGAATTGATCAGGTTGTATATACCGGTAGTTAAATGTTAAAATGCATTAGCACATTGGAGGTGTAAATTAATGTCTACCACAGCATTAGTAAGTGTGACTCTTCATATCAGGATAAAATTTATGTTTGTTTACAAACAAATCTCTACATTAATATGTTTTGCTTCATCCCATTAGGATTAAAACTACAATTATGTATATGTAATGGTTAATTTAATTGCAGACTCTTTTTCAGGAGCGCAAAGTTTCGACAGTTTGGATTATGTGATTCGATGTGCAACAGAGGATTTTGATTCAGAAACAGTTTTGTGGCAGTGGCTTTTGGGAAGGCTGTACCTTTTGGAAAGATTCTTTGAGGAGTTTCAAAACGAGTTATCCCCAAGGAATCCTCCAGAAGGGAAATCCGGTGATGAGGAATCTGTGCTGGGAGGAGCCAAATTTTCGGAAGGGGGTGCTATGACTTCCCCTGAAAGGCTGCTGACCATTGCTTGCTTTGTTATAAAGCTTGTCAAAAACTCTCATTCAAAAGTCAGTCGCATGGCTAGGAAAGTTTTCTTGTTGGTGGCCAAGTTTTCGATTCATTTAGAGTCCATGATGGAGGATTTGCACGACATGTTATCAGTACTAGATGAGACATCGGTGAAGTCCTTGAAGAAAAGAATGTCCAGAATTTCAGATGACTTTAATTTGTCTGAAAAGCTAGTACATGAATTGCATCATGGCATAACACATAAGAACAATGAGCAGGATCACACACCTGAGAATTCTCCCCTGTCCTCACCTGAGTCGACACCTAGGTGTAACTCTCCCGTAACAGCATCTCCAGAATGTTTGAGTGAAGCTAGTGGTTCAAATAAAGGGAGGTCCTTACCATTAGTCCCTCCCAATACCCCGATTCGGGCTCGGAAGGAATGCAAGTACGAGTCAACAGAAAATGAGACTGCTAATGAAAAATGTGATACAAAAAAGCAAAATGAGATTGTGAATGGAGAAATACCCGATGACATAGTGATTGTAACAGAAAAAGTACTCGAGTGTTCCAAACCTGCTAAACTAGTCATAGCTGTCCCTACAACTGAGTCAATGCTTCAGGACAGTGCAAGAAAAAGCCCATCTCCAAAACTTCAGACTCCCCCTCCTAAAACACCTCCCCCTATTCCACCCAGACCTCCTTCTAGAAAAGGCAGTTATGAGATTCTACAAGTTGGCCCGATATTGTCTCCTCCCACACTGCCCCCTGAAGAGGCAGTTTTACCACCACCACCAGATGTGGTGAAGTGTGCCAGTGAGTCAGAAGAGCGAAAGAAACTGTCACTGCCACTGCCGTGTACAACTGAAGAAAAGCCCTTCACATTGTGTGATTGCGAGGACAAAGAAGGCTGTAAACATAAACCCAAACCCTGTCTCCTATCTTTCGACCTACCAAAGAAATTACCCTTGTCACTAGATTTACCAAAGAGGGAAGCCTCTGCATATACAGTAACTTCAGAGCCTCACGATGCAGAGGCCCAGGGCAGTACCAGCTTTTCGTCTGATGAGCGTACACTTTCCTCTGATGACTCGCTAGACAGGGTTTGCCGTCGTAAGGTGAGGGATCCTGGTAGGTTTCCAACAGCAGAACAAGGAGCCACCTCAAGTGATGAAATTCTGGATGTAAGACCAAGAGGTCGAACTCGTCTTGAACATTCGGTTTCTTTCAAATCAGAGGTGGCCTCTCCAAAGGAACCTATAAAGAGTTTTATGAAACAAAGTAAGGGAATTTGAGGTTGTTGTGTGCACAGTTAAGAAACCTTCAGCTGTAATCATTACATGTATAAACATGTTACATTGAGTACAGAAAGAAGATAAGGATCCATACAATTATACATTTATTATATTCTAGAGCAAGATGATGATTGTCCCTGTAAAGAGGAGGTAGAGAGAGAGGAGGCCCTGGCACTAGCCAAAGCCATGGAAGTTTCAGCCCTTGACCCTCCCAAACCCATCATCCCTGGCCTCACCCCAACGGACAGGGAGGAAGTCATAACCATTCGCATTCAACCAGAGGTATTAAGATATTTATAAAGCTGTAGACTGGTTACAATGTACCGTATATAACTTTCAATGTGAATGTGGTTCACTGTTTTATTACAATGTTTCACAAATGTACGGTACATATGATACATGTTGTACCAGTATGCGTATTTATAGCTGAATTTTTCCTTTTTTCCTTTAGGTAATTTGACCTTTTTTTCTTGTAAAATTTTGCCACATTACTATGAAATCATTTTAATTCATGGGGCCAATTATTGTTATTTCATGGTTTTAGTAAGAAAACTAACTCAAGGTACCTCACTACACTTAGACTTATACTTTTTAAGACATACGTCACAAGATGGGGATTTAAATGTTTTGTTAAATTGTTTATATCTTTTGATTCGGTTGTATATCATCGTAGCTAAGTGGTTAAAGTATTGGGCTTCTGAACTGCAGATCATGAGTTTGAATCCGCCTAGAGCTTTTGTTCATGTTTACTGAATTAAATTTTCGAAATTGTAATTTTTCATTCAAAATTGCAAATTTTTTTGCCTATTTGACTTAAATACTTCTTATCCATTATGATATTTATCATAATCAAGTAATTTTCTGCTGATTTGAGAAAATATTTCAAGGTGTAGTGAGCTACCTTAATCAAAATTTGTATTCCTTGAGGATGAAAATTCATGGGGGAGGGCTACCCACAAATGCCACAAAAATTGAGCCACCACGAATTCTAATGATTTCACAGTGTATGTTTGTTTATATATTTAATACATGCACTACAGGAAAAGGTAATTCAAGTTTTCAAGCAAGCAAACTTATTTACAGAATGGAGAACGTCTTCATGATGCAAAAGGAGGGAATGGTCCCTCACTTTACTTAGAGGGAATCCATTGGATTAAGGGCCCTTTACTAGGTACAGGGGCATACAGTACATGCTACCAAGCCAGGGATGTCAAAACAGGTGTCATTATGGCTGTCAAACAGGTATGTATATTACTGTAAATTCCTTATTTTACACAAGTACTTAATTCTGCAATTCCGCTGTTTTGTATCAAATTGCCAGAATATAAAAACGCGATCACCAATTTTTGATTATAAATTTTATAGCTTAAAACTGTCTGAAAAATAAAAGCGAGACTTTAAACTCTGTGAGGGTTGCTTTTCGTGATTCAATTCGGAAATTAATTCCTCACGTTTAATTGGGAATCTACAGTATCATCTACCTAGCCAAAGTATATTATACTAGCTCAGTTCTTTTAATATATCAGTTTTATTTACTGGTCCAGCAAACAAGAATCACATTAAGTGCCGTTACTTTGGGACAAGATGAAATCAACATGATTTGGCTCATTCTACGTGTTTACCAATTCATATGTCTGTGTACCAGGAAATCATTAATGAATTAAAAGCTCATTAGATACGTGTACATGTATGAATGAAAATACTTTAACTTTAAAATTGTGATTTTAAAACCAGTATGTATGGTACATGAAACTTTGGTACAGGGATATCATTACTGGATAGTTGGTTTGTATTTTTTTTTTAACTATCGGTTTGTGTTGAGAAATGTATTGTTGGTCGTGTCTCTTTAATTGGCTGGACAAAACAATTTCAGGTGTCCTTTTGTCGGAATTCAAGATCTGAGCAGGAGGTTGTGGTGGAGACCATCACAGAGGAGATCATTATGATGACCAAGCTGAACCACCCCAATGTGGTCAGGATCATGGGAGCCACCAGGCACGGCTGCCACTTTAACATGTTCGTGGAATGGATGCCTGGTAGGAATTTTGCCATTGTATTTAAACCATACAAAAATATGTCATGTTTGTTGAAAAGAATTATTTAACAGAAGGAAGGTGGGGGTGGTTACGAGTGTATGGCATGCATAGTTATCAGTGATAAGAAAGAAGACGTATTTTTATACCCCCAGCAAACAAAGTTTGGGGGGGTATATAGGAATCACCTTGTCCGTCCGTCTGTCTGTCCGTCCGTCTGTCTGTGCAATCGTGTCCAGTCCATATCTTTCTTATGGAGAAACATTGGAAGCTCTTAGTTCACACAAAGATTGCTTCTGACCTAAGGGTGTTATGACCTTGACCCAAGGTCAAGGTCACTGGCAGAAAAATTGCAAAATTCGTGTCCGGCCCATATCTTTCTTATGGAGAAACATTGGAAAATCTTACTTCACACAAAGATTGCTTATGACCTAAGGGTGTGTCATGACCTTGACCCAAGGTCAATTGGGCAAGGTCAAGGTCACTGGAAGAAAATTGCAAAATTCACGTCCGGCCCATATCTTTCTTATGGAGGAACATTGGAAGTTCTTAGTTCACACAAAGATTGCTCATGATCTAAGGGTGTGTCATGACCTTGACCCAAGGTCATTCGGGCAAGGTCACTGGCAGAAAAAGTGCAAAATTCGTGTCCGGTCCATATCTTCCTTATTGAGAAGCATTGAATGTTCTTATTTCACACAAAGATTGATTATGACCAAAGGGTGTGTCATGACCTTGCCTTAAGGTCAATTGAGGAAGTTCAAGGTCATTGTTTCAAAAATGCTAAATTCTGTCTGTGTCATGTCTTGTATTAATGGAAATATTAGAAGCTAAAATTTGACACAGAGCTTGCTCTTCTCAGGCCACATAAAATTATTTTTAGATTCTCATCCCTGTCTCTCTGAAAATGGCCTGCCCCGATGAAATTTTTTTGGGGGAAAAAAAAATGTGTGGAAAAAAAATTTCGGAGAAAAATCGGCTCAGTATACCAATAATTCAAAATGTTTAAATATTAAATGGCTGCTTAACATGTGGATTTCGTTTGATTCAAGTCATGGTTGTTAATGGAAGGATGCAAATGTCCTCATGCATTAACAGTTAACTTCAAATAAAATGGAATTAAAGGATAGAAATTGGTTTGTTTACTCCTATTAGCATTAACAGTTTTCAAAAATAGAGCAGTTGTTATTTATAGAAAATGGACAGTGAAATAGATTCATCCAATATTTTCTATAATAGCTAAAATACACGTGTTATGATTTTTTTCTTAGCGGGGGGTATCATTTGTGAGCTTGCTCACAGTACCTCTAGTTTCCTTTTCATATGTTTGTCTGCATGTCCCTCCTGTATTTCTATTTCCACACTTTGTTTTTATGCATTTAAAAATTGATTTAAGCATGATTAACATGGTCAATGTCCAATTTACATGTAGTTGCTTCTGATCAGTTAATCGAATATCAGTTTTAAAATACTCTTCCCTTTATTTCTTTTTATTTGCCTTTTTTCTTATAAATCTGCAAGGGTACTTGTATGGCTTATGCAATGCTTCTGAAATGCTTGTTGTATATTTCGGCTTTTGACTATATTTATTTGTGACACATAGGTGGTTCAATCTCCTACTTGCTGGGAATGTATGGTGCTTTTTCTGAGAATGTCATCACCAGCTACATCCTCCAGATTCTAAGAGGACTAGCCTATCTCCATGACAACCATGTTCTCCATAGGGACCTAAAAGGTAATTCAGTAAGCTGTTTCTGTATTTTTTCAAATACTGTGGAATCATTAGATTTCGTGGTGGCTCAATTTTCATGGAATTCATGGCTACCTCTCATCCCCGAATATACACCCCCACGAACTAATAGATTAGGGCTATAAAGTCATAATCCTTTTGTATGTATACGAAAATACACGAAATTACGTCCCCTCGAACATGTGAAATTTAAGCAATCCACGAAAATTGGCCCCCACGAAGTTTAATGATTCCACAGTAAGATAAGTACATAAGAAAGAAAAAGGTTCATGTATACTGCTTATGTATTTACATGTATCTTTATAATTTTCATATAAGACACAAAAGATGCATTTGTATTTTTATTTATTTTCAGGTGCAAATCTTTTGGTGGACAGTACAGGTCAAAGGTTAAGAATTGGTGACTTTGGAGCGGCAGCACGTTTGGCCTCTCAGACGACAGGAGCTGGGGAGTTCCAGGGTCAGCTACTGGGAACCATTGCTTTCATGGCTCCAGAGGTTTGTGACTATTAGCCATACAACTGTCAGTGATGGAAATTCAGTCTCTCTCAAATTGCTAAAATTCAAATCAAGAAATCGTATAACAAGATTTTGTGAGGTTGTTTTTCATGCATGCACATTGTTATATGTAAATGGCAGGTTTTGAGAGGAGAAAATTATGGAAGAGCTTGTGACGTATGGAGTGTGGGGTGTGTCATTATTGAGATGACAACCACCAAACCTCCTTGGAATGCGAAGGATATCTCAAACCACCTGGCACTCATATTTAAGGTAAAGACTATTAAGGTAAAGACTATTAAGGTAAAGACTATTAAGGTAAAAACTATTAAGGTAAAGACTATTAAGGAAACCGTGCCTCTTTTCTTCAACAATCAATCAGCAATTGCCAGATAACATGTCTTCATGCGTCTTTTGTTTTTCCAAAATATATAACTTAAACTGAAACAATAGATTTTGATAGTACACTGTACACTTTTTGATAGTACATTTACATTTAAGTACATTTTGCCTCTGCAGATTGCAACATCTATGCAGCCTCCTCCCATTCCGGATAATCTCTCCCCACCGATCCGAGACATTCTTTTAAGATGCCTGGAACAGAAGAAGACGGAGAGGCCTACTGCCAAGGAACTGTTGGTTCATCCACTATTTACTCAGTACATGACAAGCACCAGCAGTAAATGCTGACGTGCCACATTTCCCAGCATTCAGCTTTGGGCCATGCCACATCATCTTGTGGGGAATTCCGTGTTCATTATCAATGCAGCAAATGTCAGAATATTTGAGAAAGTAATTTTGATTGGAAAACATTTAAGATTGTTTTGTGCAGTTGGAGCAATGGAGATATTATTTTTTACATTCCTCCCACCTCAGACATATGGCTCAAGGTCTGTCCATCTTTAAAAACTGTATGATATTCAGATATTGCTCTCCACTCTTGTGCGTGTATCTTTGAAATACATTTATTCACATTTGACAGGCAATGTTATTCTATACAACGAATATATGATGAAAACTAATCACTGATTGGTAATTAAATATCTATGATAAGGTTTTTTAAAGATGAGTTTTCACTGTCCACTGTTATCAAAGGGGTTCACAGTGTTCTAACCCTCAATATTTATTGGTAACAATCAAGTCATCTCTTTAATTGATTCATAGATAAATGATGTAAAAATCATTCAATGAATTTTAATACAGAAATTTTATCAACAAGCATTGAAGAATGATAAATGACCCCTTAATTTGATAAGGACTAGAAATTATGATACAGAATTTTTATCAACAAGTATTGAAGACTGAAAAATGACCCCCAAATTTTTTATCAGGACTATTGCACTTTTACTGTTATTTCTGTTGGATTTACATGTACATTTAGACATTTTTTCAATGTTGAACTAAACAGTATTATCTCCCTTTAGTATTATTCAGTGCCAATGAATCACTAGATTATGTTGACGGATACTAATTTCTATTTTCTTCTCTCCTATTCATTGTAAGTTAGCTTATGGAGCATGAAATATCAATGGAATAATGCATGCGCATTTTTACTCCCTAATATATGAACATGTTAAATTTTTAATATATGCGATGGCAGTTTTTTTTGTTTTGTTTAACTGTGGAACATAACATCTTTAGCTGGTTTTAGTTTGCATCTGTTAGCTCTCCTAGACTGGGGTGTCACTGTCACATTAATATCATAGATGCCAATTGTCTCAGTAGTCGTGATATTATTTATTTAGTTAGCAGTAGTTACTACTTTTTCATGCTTCTATTTTATACCCTTAGCTTGCTCTCTGTACAGATATTGGATTCAATAGCTTTTCTTCTGTCAGTCTGTATACATATTCTACCAAAGCAAAAGTTTGTTTCTACAAAGCTTTTTTTTTTTTCTTTTTTATTGCTTTTATGACTGAAAGCATTTGTTTATTAATATATACCAAAAGAGAGAAATATATGACCTATTTGTAGTATTGCTTTTGTCTAATATTTACATAAAATCCAGTGTGTTTGACACATGTGGACTAAAACTGTATAAAATAATGTACAAGGATATGTAAAAAAAAAATTGTTTACTGTTTTAATTCAATGGTGCTTTTTAAGTGATCTTTCACATCATTTGTATGACATAGACATAGTGTGGTCATACATTTCTGCAATGAAAATCATGCATAATATATATATATACAATGAAATTTTGTTTATTAAAAAATCCTATTACCGTACTAAATACTTGATTTACAATGTACTACTATGCAGACACATTTTTTCAGTGCACATTAGCATGAAAACTTACTCCTATTGTACATTTTTCATCCTAGCCCATTGGGTTTTTTTGTTGTTGATTGAATTATGAATCTCAACATTAATTAGATAGCAGGGCTGTGTAATGTTTGCTCAGTTTAAAAATTGATTCTTTTCTTGGTCTCATAATGTAAATAAATTTGGATGTGAATCTGCAAATATATCAGCTTACAGAAAATGCTATTTATATAGTCAAGTAATTTTATACCATTGTTCCTCTTGTAACTTGCACGTTACTATCGGTAGGTCTCCATGCCGATTCTTGCCTCATTAATCTATTTGTCTCTGAGAAATAGATCCTTGCTGCTTTGATGCATAATCAAAAATTGATGAATGATTTATATTCCATAAAAAAAAAACATTCAGATGTCTACCTCTTTTACTTAAGAATGTTTGAAAAATATGCACTTATTAGTTAAGCCAGTATTAAGAAATATCAGATTTTTTTTTTAGCATATTTCAAATTTTGAAGTGCCTTTATGAATTAAAGACTATTATTAAAAGTTCTGGAGATTATATGGATTTTGTGATAATAGGGTTGTGATCATTGTACATATCACTGATGTTGTCTGTAAGTCATTGCATTCAAGTTCTGTGTGTATGTACATTTCTTTCCCTTTCTTTTTTATTCTGCTCATAAGTCTTAGCTCAAAAAAATGATGATTTGATGCATATGCTCTCACCATAGAGTAGATTATGTATTTCATTCTGTAGCTCCTTTGTCGCTATACATGTACATTGTTTTTTGTAGACATTATAAGTACCAAGGTTTTGATCCTACATTGTTTACATTTGATCTTTGTATTAAAGTGTAAATAAACATAGAAAAGTTTTTAAGTTAAAGATTTTTTTGGCAATACTTTGAGTAATCAAAATATTTTTTATAACCTGTTATTATACTAATATTTTTTGGCTGTTGTCAACAAAGTAGTGACTCGTATACTTCTTGACTGAGTTAAAAAAAAAAATCTAAACGAAACAAATTTTGAAAGCTTTTACGATTAATTTTTTATTTCATTTTTAGCTCACCTGAGCTGAAAGCTCAAGTGAGCTATTCTGATCACTTTTTGTCTGTCGTCTGTCTGTCTGTCTGTCCGTCCGTCCGTCCGTCCGTAAACTTTTCACATTTTCAACATCTTCTCAAGAACTACTTGGCCAATTTCAACCAAACTTAGCACAAATCATCCTTAGGCAAAGGGGATTCAAAGTTGTGAAAATTAAGGGCCACACCCGTTTTCAAGGGGAGATAATTAGAAATTAATGAAAAATTTCGAGAAATTTTCAAAAATCTTCTTCTCAAGAACCAGAAAGCCAGGAAAGCTGAAGCCTGTGTGGAAGCATCCTCAGGTAGTGTAGATTCAAAGTTGTGAAATTCATGACCCCCGGGGGTAGGGTGGGGCCACAATGGGGGGTCGAAGTTTTACATAGGAATATATAGAGTAAATCTTTAAAAATCTTCTTCTCAGAAACTAATCAGCCAGGAAAGCTGAAACTTGTATGGAAGCATCCTCAGGTAGTGTAGATTCAAAGTTGTGAAAATCATGACCCCTGGGGGTAGGATGGGGCCACAATGGGGGGTCTAAGTTTTACATAGGAAAATATAGAGTTAATCTTTAAAAAAATTTCTTCTCAGAAACTAATCAGCCAGGAAAGCTGAAACTTGTGTGGAAGCATCCTCAGGTAGTGTAGATTCAAAGTTGTGAAAATCATGATCCCTGGGGGTAGGGAGGGGCCACAATGGGGGGTCGAAGTTTTACATAGGAATATATAGAGTAAATCTTTAAAAATCTTCTTCTCAGAAACTAATCAGCCAGGAAAGCTGACACTTGTATGGAAGCATCCTCAGGTAGTGTAGATTCAAAGTTGTGAAAATCATGACCCCTGGGTATAGGGTGGGGCCACAATGGGGGGTCGAAGTTTTACATAGGAAAATATAGAGTAAATCTTTAAAAATCTTCTTCTCAGAAACTACGGTAATCAGCCAGGAAAGCTGAAACTTGTGTGGAAGCATCCTCAGGTAGTGTAGATTCAAAGTTGTGAAAATCATGATCCCTGGGGTAGGGTGAGGCCACATTGGGGGGTTGGTGTTAAAATTTTACATAGGGATATATAGAGTAAATCTTTAAAAATCTTCTTCTCAGAAACTAATCAGCCAGGAAAGCTGAAACTTGTGTGGAAGCATCCTCAGGCAGTGTAGATTCAAAGTTGTGAAAATCAGGACCCCTGGGTATAGGGTGGGGCCACAATGGGGGGTCGAAGTTTTACATAGGAATATATAGAGTAAATCTTTAAAAATCTTCTTCTCAGAAACTAATCAGCCAGGAAAGCTGAAACTTGTGTGGAAGTATCCTCAGGTAGTGTAGATTCAAAGTTGTGAAAATCATGATCCCTGGGGGTAGGGTGAGGCCACATTGGGGGGGGGGGGTGTTGAAGTTTTACATAGGAATATATAGAGTAAATCTTTAAAAATCTTCTTCTCAGAAACTAATCAGCAAGATGATTCTTTTATAATTGTTAAGACTTTGGCTCCAGGACAATTCTTCGGCCTCACAAAAAAGTTCAGAGTTTGATGTAGCTAAATATCCCATATATAAACAATAATTATTGTAAAGGATCTTTTTGAGAACTGTATAAAATTGAAGCAGGCAGCTATTTTTTCATTAGAATCTTTTTGTATTACTGTATTGAGTTATTGCCCTTGATTTATTGATTCTTGATTATTTTAATTAATGCATCCACTGTTAACCAATTATTGTGACGATTATTTTTATACAATAATAAATATTCAATGTATATAAGTTGTTTTGCATAAGTAGTTTTGGGTTAGGCCGGATAAGTTTGTTTATTTTTGATTTCCAATTTTTAGATACTATGAATTATTTTAGGCCGGCACATATATAGGGACAGTGTCTATTGCATTATGACGAGCGACTGTTTTTGGGGTTAAATTTGAACAGGTACGGATAGATTAAGGGTGTGGACATTCCTGCTCTATATAATCTCCGTGTTTTCTAACCTACGATACAGAGTGTGTGGTCATCCCTGCCCTGTATCGCATTAATACAAGTGTGCGGGCATACCTGCTTGTATTGGGAGTGGTTGCGGTGGAGCACTAGTGTGTGGTCATCCCTGCTGGTGTTCTGCCCTTTCTAGCGCAAGTGTGCGGCACTCCCTGCTTGCGTTAGGTTGAGCTGTTGGCGCAAGTGTGCGGTCATCCCTGCTTGCGTTAACGTTGGTACCTGTTGAGTTGCGTAGGTGTGCGGTCATCCCTGCTTGCGTAACGTTGAGTCCCTATATATGTGCAGGAGCGGTGATTAAAGTCTGCTCTTGTAAGTATTGGCAGCAATCGGCTATCCGAGTTCCTAGGGGGAAAAATGGATTTTATTTATACAGGATCTACATGTATTATTGTACATTGTCCAGATTGTTTGTATTATGACTCCATTAAGCTGACTTTATCATACCTAATGTTCCTCAGGTGAGCGATGTGGCCCATGGGCCTCTTGTTTAAGGTTTCTCAGCGCAAACTTTGTTTTGTGTTTTACATCTTACGAATACATATAAGCAATGGTCATATCATTATCATTTTGAAATGTTTGTCACAAATTTAAATTGATGTTGTATTGAGAAAACTTTTAATTGGGTTATATCTTAAACTATGAAATATTCAATATTCATACTATCTTAGAATTCAGTTACCGGTATGCATGAAATATATGTTTATTACCAAAAATAGCAATACCAATAGAGCCTAATTAATTATGACTTGTAGGAAATGTAATTCAATGCTTTTAGGAATTTTACATCTGAATTAAACATGATCTTTTATAGCTCATTTCAGCCGATGAATATTTTTAGGATGAAAATAAGTTATCAAGATTGATTCATATCAACAGATATTCCAAGCAAAGCCAATGATATCAAGATATCTCATATTTTTTTAGCAATATGAATACTAGTCATTTTAAATCATTTTCAATTTTTTGTTTTTGTTACTCATAATCTTGTTATTTATTGATAATTATAATTTGCAACTGCAGAAATTTATTACCCATTTATCTTAATTAAACTTAAAGAAGTAACTGGGTTGGGATGCAAATAAAATATTTCAGAATATGCATACTAGAACATCAGAATAAGGTAGACTTTACAACAAAATTATAGTGGTTGGTTTTGAATTTAAGATAGTGATTTGGTTGTTAAACTTAAAATCTATTGATAATTTTAAAAAATATGTATTTTTTTCTAATTATCTTGTTACTTGACAATGTAAAAAACTAGACATGATATGTGTGTTAAAGCTATGATAAAATTGGTAATTAATTAAAAAATATATATTTCAAGCTTTGAATGTACTTCTGGTTAAGGTTTAGGTCTGCTTCTGATGTTTTGTTGTTGTGGTGATTTTATGTCGAGTCTTTTTTTATGTTTTAATGTGCTCTGGACAGTTTTATGTTTTCTTTTTAAGTGCTATTTTCTGAATAAATTATCTTTGATAGAATAAGCTAATTGTTGACTATTTTGATGCATCGTACCACTTGCTAATTTATGCAGGGTGGTCCACAGGTGCTTGAGGACAGAACTAACACCCTCGGAAGTTGTAAGAACTTGTGTTTGAACCATTTGTTTATGTTTATGCAATAAAATATGCTCAATTAACAAAAAACTATTACCCACACCCCAAAGTATAGATCCCAGGGTCTTTGCTCCCTTTTTCAGTCGGTCCAGATGATACATGTAATTATTTTTTTAACAGTTATTTTGAATGGACTTTGTTACAAGTGCTTTATTAAATTTGGTGATATCACCTGCAAATTCACTTTCTGGTATGTGAGCTATATGTGCCAAGAGGTAATGATTATGGTCAGCTTACTGTTGGCCTACTAAAGTTCATACTTATAGTTTTTAAAAAATGAATTTACGATCAGTTTTGGCCTACGGATAATAACATTTTTTTTTAAAAACTTTTTTTCCACGTATCATTTTGTTTTAAACTTTTTATTCATTTCGGAAATCGTATGATTAAACGTTTCCGGTTTTCACGTTTGCAATGAACATTGGATAAGTGACAACAACATATAATTTATCTGGACAAAGAGGTTAAATACAGACTATAGAAACAAAAGATGTATTTGTAAGTATGATTTTAAAGCAACTGTACAATGGATTTGATTGTTTACTAATGTATTAGGTGAAATATCAATCGTCTGCTAGCGGTCGTCCTGAACGACCTGTAAACAAATGGCGGCCAGACATTCCGGAAACCATCTCAAAATTTCCAATGAGTCAAAGATTAACAAATTTATGAATCATTAGAAGATTATATGTATGATATACTTTCTATTATTGTCAATCAACGTGAATTTAAATATAGAAATATCAACAGAAGCTAGATTATACAGTTATAAGTGTGATGATCGAACAGATGCCACCTGTCTCTTTAAAATATTTGCAATGTTACTGCTTTTTGTGCCTTGTTTAAAAATCTTCATTTTTTGGGTAAACAGACTTCTCAGGATGTGACTTGGAGATATTTCTTAAATTGTATACATGGAGCCAAATTTTGATCTGAATGCTTATGAGCCTCCAGTGTCCCTATGGAGTATTGTAGAACAACACATTCCAATACATGAACATGAAGAGATTAAGGGGATGCTCGGAGAATCTTTAGTGGATCAAAGCCTAGAACTCAGAACTGAGGTAATATAACATTCAATTTATAATTCTGTCATGCGTGCCATGATGTGTGCTGCCGTTGGCAAATATACATATATATGTCATGACTATTACTCATAATGAATTATAGATTGACACACTTTTGGATATTTGGAGAGACTATCGAGATGAAACTAATGAAAATTGTAAAGAAAAGCTGCCTGAACCTCCTGGACTGAGAGACAGACTCGTGCAAGAAATTCAATTCTTCCTGGAAAATGTCAAAGAGAAATCCCGATTACAAGGACTGTAAGGATCATTTCTGGAAGGGATACTGGGCTCTGGGTCTAAAAGCCTTATTTTCCTCAGTTTTAATGATTGAACATGCTTAAAAGCACTTTAACCAATTTAAAAATAAAATGCAGAACAACTCTGTATCATACTGTAAATATACTAGAGTTACTACACACAAAATTAAGTGCAGTCTTCTTCAACTGTCAGAGTAGCCAAGACATTAATTAGCATATTTGGAGCCAAGATATTAAATGAATTTGTTTCAGTTATAATTCGCATGTACATATACCACTTATTATAAAATTAGTAGAAAAGAAGCAGTGTGAAAGGCACTAACATTTGATAAACATTTGATACATTTGTTTACAGTGCATGTCATAAACCAATAATTCTTAATTGATAAATTTTGTAGCTATTTTATTTGCTATTACCGGTAATTGATTTAATTTACCAGTTGAATGTTTTTGTCTAATGCAGTAATCCTGAGAGGATCCTAGCGACAGGACATAACACTACTGTGCTAGATTATGCCATGGATGTCAGCAGTGAGTTATTCAAAACAAGAAACAAAATCTTTTTAATTGCTGTAAACATTAAATTGGACATGGTCACAATTTTTCTGTATTTACTTTTCTATTTCAATTTTTTACATAACAAAGGATTGAGAGCTCTCTATCTTGCACATAACTTGACAAATGTGGGTAAAATTTTGGCCGACCATTGCAATTGCCAACAATCTGATTAAAATCAGATCCTTTGATCCGCTCACTCAGATCGCTACACGATTAAAATCAGATCCTTTGATCCGCTCACTCAGATCGCTACACGATTAAAATCAGATCCTTTGATCCGCTCACTCAGATCGCTACACGATTAAAATCAGATCCTTTGATCCGCTCACTCAGATCGCTACACTGTGTAGCGATCTGAGTGAGCGGATCAAAGGATCTGATTTTAAACAGATTGAATTGCCAAATACATGTACCTTATATGTAGTTATTTAAGCATAATAAATATAAGAATTGGAGAAATAAAACTGGAGAGAAAAATAATAGTGACATGCCCCTCTAATGTTTTTACATGTTTAATAATTACATGAATCAAAAGTGGAAACAATACACAGTGGTACTGCACTGAATTTTAATGATTAATGCATGATTTTGTTTCTTGAAGTGAAAAGAAACAAAAGTTAGTTCAAGTGTGAATGTGTACATAGTATCAATGCATATAGTGTAAAAAAAAAATTCTGTGCTTAAATTTCGATGTAAACATTACACTTTCAGAATCCAATTACATTTTGCTTCTATTTCCACCATGTAAGAATGATATAAAAAAAAATTATGACATTACGTTGTATGTATGATTTAGGGCCTGGCACAGCTCGGGGTTCCCGACCCTCCACCGCCATGTCTAGAGAAGGAAGGGACACTCCTATGATTTGTACCCCTACAGGCAGTGATAGGTAATCTGGAAAATATGTCAGCTAATATAAATTTTAGTTCTGTAAATCCTGGTGATGAATTATTACATTGAATGTGCAAATAACAGTATGAATCAATGTAGTTTAATTAACCTCACAACATTTCTCAAAAAATTGAAACTTATGTTAATAATCTGTATATCAGTACAAATCTTCAATATGCTGCACTCTTGAGATGAAAAATAATAGCAAGCTAAGTACAATAATTCTGAATGATTTATTTTGTTATGTTAAGTATATTAAGAATATTTCTGAACATCATATAATGAAGGAAGAGGGTATTAAGTTTCCATCTATACCATTACTAGCCAATGATAGGACAAGAGAAAGACAGTTTTATTCAATGCATCTATCCTTTTTAAATCTACATAAGAACCCTTTTTAACTGGGTTTTCCAACGGAAAAATCCGGTTATTAAAATGGTGAAAATGGCGGGCGGGCGGCTGCCAAAAGGGTACCCTCATTGTACGGATAACTCCTCCAACATTTCTCAAGATAGGAAGTTGTTCTTTTGCAGATCAATTGTACTTATATTAAAGGTGTGCATATTGCTAGAATTTTGATTTCTGATAATTTATGAAAAAAATACCAGCTTTTGAACTTAGTCATTTTTTGGCAAAATATTGCATATACAGTACAGGCAACGCGGATCCCGTGTTTCCCGCGCCCCGTCACGGTATAAACACATCGAGGTGATCGGCCAGGTGAGACAGGTATACCGCGTTCCCATCACGGTAAACTCATCATCTACCTGTCCCCGCCACGGTAAAATTATCGATGGAAAAGTATCGTATACAAGCGGGAGTTATCTCCCCGAATGACAAATAAATTGAATGTTTCTTTATATTTAATGACGATATTTAACCCGATTTTGACAGTGATTATAATCGAAATACTTGGAGTCTTTTTTACTATTTTTCTTATTTCATAGCTATTAAAAAAATTATAAAAGTATTTAATTTAATACTTGTGCAGCAATTGCAAATAAAATATTTTCGAATCCATTATCATATTTTAAGAAGGTCGTTAAATTAAAAATTATCATGAAATGATTTTAATTGCCAATAAAATTATAAATGTGTACGCAGTGTGATTGTGTTTTCTTAACAATTAATTGGTCCGCCTACATTTGTATTGTTTGTTTTGAAGTCCATGCGTGTCAACTAATGATGAGCAAATGTTTAAAAATTAGGGCTTCCTATAAAATTACCAACCCGGTATTTTTAGCATGTTCCGTTCATTTCTTACAAGGTCTTTTACGTGTAAAGAACATTTTTTGTGAATTCACGTTTTATTGAATTTGTGTTGCGTTTCTTTAGGTACATGTATGGCTCGTCGTTTGTCACTGCGCGAGGATTCCCACTTTCAAGTGCGTTACGTTTGCGACGACAATCTTTAAGTGCGAAGCCGTGTGTTCTTATAGAGTCAGTCTGACTGAGAGAGTAAGGAGCCTTAGAGATACCCAGAGTTGCATAAAATTATGTAATCGAAAGATATTGTGGGTATCCCATGTCATGGTGTCGTGATGGTGTACCAGCTACCCGCCGTGACGGAAGTTAGCGTTCGCTCGCGACCGAGCCCCCCCCCCCCCCTCTCTCTCTCTCTTAACAGAATAACTAGATAAAAAATTTTGAGAAGGAAATGTTGTTAAACTGTTCTTATGTTCTTACACATTTCAAAGAAATTAAGAACATGTTTTGAAAGTTTTGCATTTCATGCCAATAAAAAAACATTTAAACATTTCAGTAAATGTATTGATATCATTTTATGTGGGCATGTACATGTAATCATATTGAATATAAAGCTACTACAAATATGTAAATCCGTATCCCATTATCGTAACCTTATCCTCCTCCCCCCCCCCCCCCCCCCCAACCGCTTTAAGACTGTCGAAGTTAACATTATTTGACTTCAGTCCCAATTGTTTTACACAAAGGTGTGAAACCGTCGCACTGACAGGAAATCACTCTACGCTTGAACGCACAGAATACACAGGAATGAGGCAGGTAGATAATCAGTGTAACGATTGACCAAGAAGAATTCTACATGCATATCAAACAATTTTACTAATAGTTATATCAATTAATTGATTTATTTTACTGCGTTCTTTAACCGCTAAACGTGTTGAAGATGTTCCTTCCCGCAAAAAACCTCCATTATAAATTAAACGAGAGATAGAGAAAAAACACAACGAATTAAACTTTCCAAACACAGTATATCATGCATCACGAACATTGTAAAAAAAAACTTAACTGTTGAACATACTTCTTTTTTTTTTCTTTATTAAAAATGAAACTAATAGAACGAAACTTTATCATGGAGGAAACACGTGGTAGAGCTAGCGGGTTGATTTGATTGACAGGTGCAGCACGTGGACTCAAATCTGAAATTGCATGATGGATTCAATCACAGTGTACCATATTCTTTTATGAATACTAATTTTATGAATATTTAGTATTGGATATTAGTATATTTCACATAAGTGTACGTTAAATTACGCCTAAACGTCTCTCTCTCTCTCTCTCTTTCTCTCTCTCTCTCTCTCTCTCTCTTGTGCGATTAGACGAAGCCGTACGCGATATAGACTTTTTCTTTTGTAGTGAATAGGTGTGAAAACCCTCAAGGGCATGTCGTTTTCTACCCTGAGTTTGTTAATCACTACATGTATACACAGAAAATGATCGTGACTTAAACTTTATATGTATACACAGGAAACGTATACTGATACACGTTATGATTCAATGTGCTTTAACGCAGCACCAACTTTATATATGAATGATAATTTTATTATTGATTGGAAAAATAGATCTCTTAGTTGATTCCCAAAATTTGTTCATTTCTCAATTTAAAACATACACAAGTCATGTATTGACAGTTTACGGCGCTATGCGTGTAAACTAATAAAATGAGAAGATGAAATTGCTCTGCATTGATACGAGTTCATCTTATGAAAATATTTAATTTTAAGATTGTTATAAAAACAGGATTATCAACTAATAGAAATAATAACTGAAATAAGCACGTCAAATACAAAGAGATGTGTTCTTATTTACACATCACAAAATTAAACAGCATAATAATCATTTTATGTTGTAATTCGAATGTAGTTTCCGATGTCATAAAATTCTATTTCATAAATATAATTTATTAATTTTATAATAATATGGACCACAATTTATTTACAATGCAGCTGTTATGCTTAAATCTGAAGTCGCATATTTGACGTGGATTTACGCGACCTGCATTGCCTGTAATGTACAGTACAGGTAAAGTAACAACAACAAGCAGCAGCAGGAATAACGGTAAATCACACCGTCGCGGTGTCATCACGGTCGCAATCCATACCGCGATCAAAAACCGCGATGGTGTATCGCGGGAACGATAAAAATACCGTGACGGTAACGCGGGCCAATACGGGATCCGCGTTGCCTGTACTGTAGGGTACCCTCATTGTACGGATAACTCCTCCTACAGTTCTCAAGATAGAAAGTTGTCCTTTTGCAGATCAATTGTACCGGTACTTATATCAGAGGTGTGCAATATTGCTAGGATTTTGATTTCCAATAATTTATGGAAAATATACCAGCTTTTGAACTTAGTCATTTTTTGGCAAAATATTGCATATAGGGTACTCCATTTCACTGGATACAGGTTGACATGGATTATGGATACAGTTCACATAAATGAAAACCCGGTTTGCTGTCACATTGACAGCTTTTCACTTGTATATATTTTTCTTTTGTAATAGAGCATCTGCTGCCTCAACTCTCAGTGAAGAAATCGAATCCATGACCGACAAACTTAATTACCTCAAGTTTGATGAAGTTGTTCAACATCTCAAGTATGTGTAAAAAATCATGGCACAAAAATGCATTGTTTAGAACTACTTGCAAATCTTATAATCTTAACTTTTGTCTGAGTGAAGTTAACAAATTATTATCAGATAATTTTTGTGATTGATTTTAATTAATGATTTATCATAAAATATAAGAAAAATTTTGACAGGGAGTATTTAGAGGATGAAATCAGCACTCTTCTTAGAGACATTCAATTTCTGTATGAATGTTTGGATGAGGAGGCAATGTACAGGGCTGAGACACAGGGTACCTATTCCCGGGAGCCGACCATTGCCGGTAACTACCCCCAAATACATCCTGATAGATAATCAGCCTGTTGGAATTGCAATTCTCTAGAAATTCAGCATCTGAAAAGTTATCATATTTATGTAACATTCTGTGGAGTGGTTTTATCAATTATAAGTATTTCACAATTTTAATCCAGACAAAAAATGCCAAAAGACTATATATGATAAGATTTAATTTTGGCCCTCGATAAGTCAACATTTTAAGGTCATCTGTGGCACTCACAGGCACCTGACATTATGATTCTATTAATAATAAAATATGCCCTTACATTATTAGGTAGGGGGTATGTTTTTTTTTATTATGGGAAAATTATATAATGCCAGGTGCCTATGGTGTCACTCTCTTTAAAAATTGTTGCAACATTGGAAAATTGTTTTCTTTAATTACTCCAGGGTATTTAGCAGACAAGTTTTAAGCAGATAATATAACAATGATGAAATTCATGATTCTTGGGTCAAAGGATTTGGTGTGAGGGCAGAGCTCTCTTGGTCATACTGTGAAAATGCATTTTGGTAATTATGTAAAAATTCTCTCCACTACTGGGCATTTAGCAGATTGTTTAAAAAATATGCACAAATTTATTTCAGAGTTGCAGGTTGAAAGATCAAAAATGGAAAAGGAGATGTTGTCAAACAGTGTGGTTCCACAACCTGCGGTTATGAGACCTTCTCCAGTGAACTCCATCAAGTGAGTACATTTCTGCCTTGAGTTTGTAACAATATCACACATTGTTGGATGAATGATTTTTATTCTTCATTATCAATGAAGATGCTTTAAAACACTGTCTTGGTGATTACAGGAAACTTCCCTCCCCACAAGTGTCTTCCTTTAGGATAAAGAACACGAGTCCCATGTCAGGATCTAGTCCTCCAGGAAGAGCAAACAGCCCGACTGGAACAAAAACAGACAATTCACGCGAGACCACTACCCCCAAGATTAGACCTATGAAAGTGTCACATGACTTAAGTGTCCAAATAACAGACAAGTTGAGTGGCCCACATGGAGACATGAATAAGCAGGGATTAGTTGGGATGGTGAAAGTGACACCACCTACCAAGAACTCTAGTGTGATGGCTGCCTCACCACACATTGTAACTCCCCCAAGTTCAGACAAGCCTGTCCGACCTTCCTCAGCGGATAGGTTCCGGAGAATGGTCCGGAACTGTAGAGATTCCTCCTAGTCACAAAGATACTTGATGTTTTGAATGCTCGTAATCACTTGCTGTGCTTTATTACCAAACGTTACTTCTACAAATATAGCAGTTTTATGCTATACTGTTCATTTAGGATTTATGTTAGATGAATGATTTGTCAGTATTATAATGCATGATGTTCCGCCATCCATTTTGATTTATGGATACGTGTCAATGGTTTCTCTTTTTACAACTTAGGGGGTTATTTTGGTGAGTGTTAGCTTTTATGAATTTTTCAGAGAAGAGAATAGAGTATTGCATTTATTTAAAGTCATGTAATTTTGGCATTTTTATTATATTCCACTTTACAAGGACACATGCACCTTATTTTAATTTGTCAAATTTGACATTAGCAACAAAAATAAGTCAAAATTAGTATCTCACTAAAATAACCTTCTATACAGAACAGTGTATCACATTCTTTTATCTATATGATACAAGATGACGAAACCCTTTACGCCACTTTATATTAAATTATTTTGAATGATATATTGTTTGTTTTTAGTGCAGTTCAAATGATATTAAAACCATTTACAGGAGTTTAATGTTTAATTTAACAAATTTTAACAATAGGATACATGCATCAAATCATTTGAATACACTCTTTGAGTCTCATACATGTTGTTAGGGTGGGTCTCTTTTGCTTATAAAGTGAATCAGCATTTACTGGTATTCTTTAAAAATCCTCCCAACTCACTTTTAAACCGAGTACGTACCGGTAGTAAAGATTAGCATCCAGCAGGCATGATGTTTGTACTAGTATTGATCTTAGGTTTGTTGTTAACTTACAGAGTTTACATATCTTCATTAGTTTTTAGCTCACCTGAACCGAAGGTTCAAGTGAGCTTTTCTGATCACCCGTTGTCCGTCGTCCGTCCGTCCGTCCGTCCGTCCGTCCGTCCGTCTGTCTGTCCGTCCGTCTGTAAACTTTTCACATTTTTGACTTCTTCTCAAAAACCTCTGGGCCAAATTTAACCAAACTTGGTACAAAGCATCCTTATGAAAAGGGGATTCTAAATTGTTAAAATAAAGGGTACAACCCTTTTTAAAGGGGAGATAATTACGAAACAGTGAAAATAGGTGCATGTTTTTAAAAATCTTCTTCTCAAGAACCACTGCACCAGAAATGCCAATATTTACACAAAAGCTTGTATATATAGTGAAGATTCTAAATTGTAAAAATCGTGACCCCCGGACCAAAACTGGGGCCCTAGGCGGGGTTCAAAATTTAACATGGAAATACATTGGACAAATGTTTAAAAACCTTCTTCTCAAGAACCACTGCACCAGAAATGCCAAAATTTACACAAAAGCTTGTATATATAGTGATGATTCTAAATTGTAAAAATCGTGACCCCCGGACCAAAACTGGGGCCCCAGGCGGTCCAGGCTACAACTTAAACATAGAAATATGTAGGAAAATTGTTTAAAAATCTTCATATCAAGAACCACTGCACCAGAAATTCCAATATTTATACAAAAGCTTGTATGTATAGTGAAGATTCAAAATTATAAAAATTATGACCCCCGTACTAAATCTGGGTCTCCAGGCAGGGTTCAAAGATTAACATAGAAATAAATAGGATAAATGTTTTAAAATCATCTCCTCAAGAACCACTGCACCAGAAATGCCAAAATTTATACATAAGCTTGTATGTATAGTGAAGATTCAAAATTGTTAAAATTGTGACCCCCGGGCATAAACTGGGCCCCCAGGCGGGGTTCAAAGTTTAACATATATAAAAAAAATTTAAAAATCTTCTTCTTAAGAATTACAATGCAACAGTTTGGGATATCACTATGCATACATTGGCAATTGTAGATTCTAAAGTGTTAAAATCATGACCCTCGGACTTTTACTGGGGCATCAAGAGGGGTTCAAAGTTTAACATAGAAATATATAGGAAACATGATTAAAAAAATCTTTTCGAGAACTACAATGTCATACTTTGTGAGATTACTTTACTTGGATCCTCAAATAGTGAAAACTTTAAAATATAGAAGCGATCTAATACTGGGGCCCCAGGAGAAGGGGTTCAATGTTTCACATAGAAAGATAGGAGGGAACATGTTTAAAAATCTTATGGAGGAGAACTACAATGCTTAAATTTGTGAGATTACTATGCAAGCATTCTCAAATTGTAAAGTTTCTTAATTGTGGAAGCCGTGACCCCCAGACTAATATTGGGGCCCAAGAAGGGGTTCAAAATTAACATAGAAATATATAGGGAACATGTTTAAAAATCTTCTTCTCAAGAACTACAGTGCAACAGTTTGTGAGATTACTATGCAAGAATCATTGGCTATTGTAGATTCTAAATTGGTAAAATCGTGACCCCCGGACTAATACTGGGGCCCCAAGACCCCCAGACCAATACTGAGGCCCCAGATGGGGTTCAAAGTTTAAGATAGAAATATATATAGAGTTTGTTTAAAAATTTTCCTCTTGAGAACTACAATGCTACAGTTTGTGAGATTACAATGCAAGGATCCTCAAATAGTGTAGTTGTTAAAGCCAATCATAAACCCCAGACCAATACTGGGGCCCCAGAAAGGGGTTCAAAGTTTAAAATAGAAATAACATATGCTATGAAATAGAATGTTACAAGGAACTGTTGTTCAGGTGAGCGATGTGGCCCATGGGCCTCTTGTTTTAGACTTGCTGTTTAATGATTTGTACTCTACTTTGAAGAGAGTTATTTCCCTTTGTTCAATTGAAATACATGTATACATTATAGTTGGAGAAAAGATGGTGTCTGACTAACTAGCACATACTGTTACATTATACAAGTTCATAATTCTCTTGAATGGAATGATTTTTTTTTTATTTCAGACCAAAATCAAACAATTTAGTCCTCAAATATATGTACTTCTATCAGTTTTCTATATAGTATTTTTCTCTAGTGTTTAACTATCAAATGGCCAATTCTGATTTAAAACCTGGGCGGTCGTGTGGTTAAGACCAATCCATAGATTGTTTAAATCAGTCCATCAGTAACAGTAAAAAGAACACGTGTTGCTGCAATGAATTTATTTCCTTAAACTATTAATTTATGTGTTTGTTTATAACTTGTGTGCTTCTAGCTAGTCGATCCTCATTAGGGAATCGGACATACCATGGTGACAAATCATGACACGCCAATATTAATGTCTGTGTGGTTTCCAATATGTCAGCCCCATACAGGATATTATAATTATTATTATATTATATATTATTGTTTCAATAGCAAGATATTGATCATAAGGTCAGCTTGTCCATTAATTAACTGAGGAAGGAATCTTTTCATTTGCTTAGTATGAAAATATGATATGAAGTTATATATGACCTTTTGGAATCATTTGTTACAAGGTCAGGTTAAGATCAGGTCATAGTCTTCTCTTTAAAAATTAGGGTGGTAACTTACACCTTGAAGATTGGGAGTGAGACTGTAATAATTAACATACATGTATTCAAAATCTAGTTACCATTTGAAAAACAGCCGCTTTCAAACTATTATAATTACTTACAGATAAGTAACTAACTAATAATTCTTTAATTAAACAATGGCGTCACGGCGTTGAGCAAGACCCTCATCTCCAGAAAACCAATCATGTTAAATCTACTTCTTTTTACAGGTATATCTTTAGGTAAAAAATAATACATGCACCACAGAAGATCCATCGGTCGGATGGAATTACCAAATTCAAATAAATTTAAGTTTTCCATGCATATGATGAAAACCGAGAGACGTCGTTTATATTTTAAAGATATTAATTGACTGAAAAACAAAATTAATATTGTACATTTAATTAGAGAGAAAGAACATATAATTAACTGATTTTCCACTCATATCATGTTTAACGAACGAATGCTTACAAACGCTCTCAAAATCACAATCGTATAGAAGAACACATTTTTAGCACTTTTTCGAAGCTAAAGAACACATTTTTAGCACATTTTTGAAGCTTATGAATAAATTGTGTTCGCAAGCATAAACGAAAAATGTTTGAGAATAAACACGTTTTACTTGCAATATAACGCGAATAATTATTCAAAATGAACGTTTATTTTTGCTTTTATAAATGAACTTCATTTTTGCCATCATAATTTCAATCTTTACAAAAACAACATACGGCCAGGATGCCAGATCAAAATGAAATAATTTACCAAACTAATTAACATTCGAAATCGAAGTTTTGTGGTACTACAAGCACTTGTTTCTGCGAAAAAATTAACTTCAATTTTGCCTAAAATTGGCTTCTAAAATATTACATTATTGACCCATACTTTTAGGTTTTTTTTCCTGAATTTATAAGATTTGTCTGACAAGTATGTTATAGAACCATTTTAACAAGAGCTTAACTTTGGGTAGTTGTGTCAAACAGCATTGTAACGTAGGCCTGTCTATTTCACTGCTGGCTACTCATCCATTGCTATTTGAAATCAACAAGATTTGTCTGGCTTTGCGCAGTCGGTGCATATTTCGCTTGAAACCGCGTCATTTTTAATTTGTTTTGACGCAAGAAATAGATAGCTACCTCCAACCGAAAGTCCAAGGTCTTGTTAAAATGGTTTTAATTTGAGTAAAAGTTTGAGACTTTTACATGATTTCATTGCATGTTGAAATGTTAATGACTTAAAACAAAAAGGTCAAAATATTATTCATAGAACTTTTTCAGAATAATTATTTTAATTTTATTTAATATAAATAAATTGTAGACTAAATTTGTACATGTATATGATACCATGGTTCATTCCGATTAAAAATGATAGAGGGAAAACTGATTTATCTGTAAGTTGCACTTTCAATGCAGAAAGGTCAAGTTAAATGCACCGTTGCGGCAAAAGATCCCCAATTTTTGTTTAATTTTCTACTCCTAGTTTATACCAAAAACGTTAAGTTGGTCAAACAAGGTTTACATACCAGCTGTCCAAGTATAATGTACATTTTTGAAACTTTGATTAGTTAAAGCAATTTGAGCTGCAATTTTCATGCTCATTTTTTTTTCACAAAAATGTTATTTTCTACTAGAATGACAAAAAATATCATGGTTTATTAATTTCCGTTAGCCTTATTTTTGTTGGAAAAGCTGTTAAGAAGCCTTAATTGAAGAAAACTTGAATCATTGTCGTCCTGTACAAAAATTGATCTCCTTTATATTCCTTAGAAGAGAAATCTTTCTTCTGACAAAAATAGATGATTTTTAAAATCTTATTTATCATAAAAGTTTAAGTTACATGCAAACTTAACATACTAGCAGGGTTTTGCAGCAGAAATACAGCTCATATTGCTTAAGCCTAACAAGATCCCTTTCCAAAGAGAGAGATGACTCACATAATCAAGAGATGACGACAAATCTTCAAAACGTTTTAATATCTATCGGCCACAGGCACGTAGCATTGTTTTTTTTTAAAGTGTGGGGGGGGGGGGGGGGGGGAGACTCATCGACAAAAATATAGACAAGCCAAAAAAAAGTGAATTCCCAAAATCATGAAACTCCTATTCCGTAAGGGGGGGGGGGGGGGGTAGCGTAGTCTACCTATAACTTCATTGTCTAGCTTAATTTCGTTATTTTTTTTTTACATTCTCCCGAAAAAAGTGGGGAGGGGGGGGAACTCCATGATAATTCAATTTTTTATATGTAAATTTTTACAAAAATCTTTGCTGCGAGCAGCTCCCCCCTCCCCTGCCCCCCCCCCCCCCCCCCCCCCCCCGATGCTACGTCCCTGGGTCAGAAGGAAAAATACCGGGCCATGACTGTAAAGGACGTGGATAGAAAGGATATACCGGTATGCCGAATGGTCCCAGGATTGCGTCCGTATAAACATCGATCCACGGGGAACACACCCGAGTGGGACTGTCGGTAAGCGTGTGTTCGACTGGTCATGCTTGAGCTTCCAGCGATTGTGATGACAACCGAAAATATTGAAAAGCCAGAGAAAGTAAAAATGGAATGTTGATTATGTTTGGCAGATTGTATTTTTTTTTTCAATATGAAAAATTGTATCATAGGAAATTAAATCATGATGGAGGCGAACGAAGCAGTATCCATTTTTGTGTGTGTTTCTGAATGGATGGGCCATTTATATTTTTCTTCTCTATCTTCGTAATTCCTTTCTCAAAAGAATAAAGTACCACACCATGTTCTTCGGAGGGGGGAATGGAATGCTGAATTAGAAATCACTAACTGACGATGATAATGTGGGCATGAAGCGTGATCAAGATATGACGTACGCTTATTACATTGCCATATAAAGAGATAATATACAATCATCAATACCCGGCGCCTAACAAATCCAATCTTTCGTTTGTTTGTTGATAACCGTTATCAACAAGCAGCGAGTCATACCTCAAGTCAGATCTGATTGTATCATATAGGTCTCTATGTGAGTTGCTGTATTGTGTAGTTTAATTTTTGAAGCGTTTTTCACTCTTTGTATTTGAGGGATGGTTTCTTGAAGGTTGTACAGTGACTGATCGAGGATAATAAGGATGGCCGACGACAAGGTTATTACAAACCAGTTTCATTTCCCTCCTCTGATATTTTCCATTCATCTTTGAAACGTGATTACATATTGCATGTCCTATTCCTACATCACAGATACGTGGTTACATATTGCATACTCCTACACAGACATGTGATTACATATTGCACGTCCTACTCCTTCTTCACGGACACGTGATTACATATTGTACGTTCTACTCAATCTTCACAGAAACGTGATTACATATTGCACGTCCTACTCCTTCTTCACAGACACGTTATTACACATTGTACGTCCTACTCCTTCTTCACGGACACGTGATTACATATTCTACGTTCTACTCCTTCTTCACAGAAACTTGATTACATATTGCATGTCACACTCCTTCTTCACAGAACGAGCAGCAGTCTCTTTTAGCCGGTGATGACGTCACAACACAACACGTGCCTCTCTTTAGGAAACTGTGTTACGCCATAGGAGGACCTCCCTATCAAATCACCAACACAGTCATTAACTTTTTCCTGAGCATATTCTTACTAGAAGTTGCAGAGGTACAATAAAAAAATTATATTTATTTACATGTACATGTCATTGAAATGAAATTTGCATTTGACATATTTAACTATAGAGAACTTGTAATCATCTACAATGCCCGACCTTTTTGGAAGGGTGTGTGTGTGGGGGGGGGGGGGGGAGGGGGGGGGGTGACTACGTCTTTTTTATCAACTCTGGTTTTTGGACGACTGAAAATTTTATTGAGACCATCTCCAACGTCTAAATGAGCATAGATAAGAAATCAATACTGTGCTGATTGGGGGAATTTCTATCTAAATACTAAAATATATATAGATACTCCTGAATATAAACAAACGAGATCAGAAGAAATGATATCTCGATACGTGCATTCCTTTTAAAAGTTTATCTCCACACCTTCTTCCCAGCAATTAGCTGCAATGACAAAAGAAATTCCGACCTATAGCGATAGACTCGGGTCGACGACTTATCCCTCAAAGATTTCATTCAATTTCTCAGAAAAATGACATTGTAATATCCTTCAAGTGAAATGACTGGCAGTCATTCCAAACAAACCACGTTGTTAATAAACCACATATGTTAGTAACATTTCAAAATCAATTCAAAGAATTCAATTCGTCTCAGTGTAACCGCAATTATCACCGCCTTTTAAAAGATTTTTATTATTGTCATTATCTCATTCTGACCCGCCAAGTGCTATGATGCATCATCATCATCATCATCACCATCATCATCATCCTTAATGCTGACAAGAGGTTATGAACGTTAAGATTCTATCATCGTTTTTTTTTTAATTATGACAACTGTTTTATTACATTTATAACAGCTTCGTCCTTCCTACGTCGCCATAATTGTCTTTGGGGGTAAAGTTTGGGACGCCATCACCGACCCATTGTGTGGCTATTTCGTCAACAGAACAAGGACCCGGTTTGGGCAGTTTAAACCATGGTAGGCGAAATGAGATGTCGTCGTCTTCACATCTACGTTACATAATCATGAAAGATCAATCTGATTACGTTAAATCACGTATCTTTCATTTCCATAACTAATGATTTAAAAGTAAAAAAAAAATGTGTTGGTTCAAAACTTCCCCTGTTCTGTATGTAGAGATTGGATGTACATATACATATATATTACAATTACAATTTGGATTTCCCCCTGGGTCTCTTTTTATTACGAAAGCCAATTGAGCTCATTTTCGTGTTACTTAGTAATTACCAGAATAACGCATTTTTTCGCAATAGTTCCACGTTGATTTGCGAAAGTTTCGCGTTTATTCGCGAAAAAAAAAATTACCTTAATAAAATAGATAGGTAAAGTTAGCTACTAGTAACTGGCTACTAGTAACAAGAAAAGCTAGATACTAGTAACTGGCTACCATGCAGATTAAATAAAAGTTGGCTACTAGTAACTGGCTACGAGAAGTAAGAAAAGCTAGCTACTAGTGACTGGCTGCGAGATGAAAGAAACTTGGCTTCTAGTTACTAGTTACTGTCCAAGTGAGAAAACATACCTAGGATTTCTATTTGTGTTCTTAATATGTACATTGCACTATATTATCATTTACTCATATTCCTCTCATACTCTCATCGATAATTGGTGCATTTCGTTTAAATATCTCTATTTTAGACAATATTGTCTAGTTGACTCAAGAAGCTATACTTATAGATTGAAAATATCAAAAAAGTGTTATTAATTATAGCAATCTATCATGTCATCCTCTTCATATTACAACAAAATTACTCAGATATCTCTCTTAATCTTGTCAGCCACCAGTGCATTTCGTTTCACTATCTCTATTTTAAAGACAATTTTTTCATGCAACTCAAGTAGCCGTACATAAAGATTAAATACATCTTCAAGGGTTGTTAATATCAACATTTCTTCAAGTCATCCACATTATATTACGACACAATTACTCAGAAATCTCTCTTTATGTAGTCAGCTACTAGTGCATTTTGTTACAAATATCTTTATTTTTTGGCGGTTTTGTCAATATATCTCAAGTAGCTGTATATATAGATTGAAGATATATGCCAGTCTTGCTAATATCAACATTCTGTCAACTCATCCACATATAATATGCACAACACAATTACTCAGATATCTCTCTTTATGTAGTCAGCTACTAGTGCATTTTGTTACAAATATCTTTATTTTTTGGCGGTTTTGTCAATACATGTATATCTCAAGTAGCTGTATATATAGATTGAAGATATATGCCAGTCTTGCTAATATTAACATTCTGTCAAGTTATCCACATCATATTACGACACAATTACTCAGATATCTCTCTTTATGTAGTCAGCTACTAGTGCATTTTGTTACAAATATCTTTATTTTTTGGCGGTTTTGTCAATATATCTCAAGTAGCTGTATATATAGATTGAAGATATATGCCAGTCTTGCTAATATTAACATTCTGTCAAGTTATCCACATCATATTACGACACAATTACTCAGATATCTCTCTTTATGTAGTCAGCTACTAGTGCATTTTGTTACAAATATCTTTATTTTTTGGCGGTTTTGTCAATCTATCTCAAGTAGCTGTATATATAAATTGAAGATATCGACAAATGTGGTCAATTTGAACATTCTATAAGGTCACCTACATGATATTACGACACAATTTCTCAGATATCTCTTTAAATCTCTTCAGCCACTAGTACATTTTGTTACAAATATCTTTATTTTTTAGGGTTTTGTCAACATATCTCAAGTAACTGTATATATAGATTGATGATATGTACTAGTCTTGCTTATTTGAACATTTGATGAGATGATATTACGGCACAATTACTCAGATATCTCTCTTTATGTTGTCAGCTACTAGTGCATTTTGTTACAAATATCTTTATTTTTTGGCGGTTTTGTCAATATATCTTAAGTAGCTATATATATAGATTGAAGATATATGCCAATCTTGCTAATATCAACATTCTGTCAAGTCATCCACATCATATTACGACACAATTATTAGATATCTCTCTTTATGTAGTCAGCTACTAGTGCATTTTGTTACAAATATCTTTATTTTTTGGCGGTTTTGTCAATTTATCTCAAGTAGCTGTATATTTAAATTGAAGATATATGCCAGTCTTGCTAATATCAACATTCTGTCAACTCATCCACATCATATTACAACACAATTACTCAGATATCTCTCTTTATTTAGTCAGCTACTAGTGCATTTTGTTACAAATATCTTTATTTTTTGGCGGTTTTGTCAATATATCTCAAGTAGCTGTACATATAAAATGAGGATATATGCCAGTCTTGCTCATATCAACATTCTCTTTATGTCGCGGTTATAAAACGTCATAAAGAGAGATATCTGAGTAATTGTGTCGTAATATGATGTGGATGACTTGACAGAATGTTGATATTAGCAAGACTGGCATATATCTTCAATCTATATATACAGCTACTTGAGATATATACATGTATTGACAAAACCGCCAAAAAATAAAGATATTTGTAACAAAATGCACTAGTAGCTGACTACATAAAGAGAGATATCTGAGTAATTGTGTTGTGCATATTATATGTGGATGAGTTGACAGAATGTTGATATTAGCAAGACTGGCATATATCTTCAATCTATATATACAGCTACTTAAGGTATATTGACAAAACCGCCAAAAAATAAAGATATTTGTAACAAATGCATTAGTAGCTGACTACATAAAGAGAGATATCTGAGTAATTGTGTCGTAATATTATGTGGATGACTTGAAGGAATGTTGATATTAACAACCCTTGAAGATGTATTTAATCTTTATGTACGGCTACTTGAGTTGCATGAAAAAATTGTCTTTAAAATAGATATAGTGAAACGAAATGCACTGGTAGCTGACAATATTAAGAGAGATATCTGAGTAATTTTGTTGTAATATGAAGAGGATGACATGATAGATTGCTATAATTAATAACACTTTTTTGATATTTTCAATCTATCAGTACAGCTACTTGAGTCAACTAGACAATATTGTCTAAAATAGAGATATTTTAAAACGAAATGCACCAATTATCGATGAGAGTATGAGAGGAATATGAGTAAATGATAATATAGTGCAATGTACATATTAAGAACACAAATAGAAATCCTAGGTATGTTTTCTCACTTTGACAGTAACTAGTAACTAGAAGCCAAGTTTCTTTCATCTCGTAGCCAGTTACTAGTAGCCAGTTACTATTGTTATACTTTCATGTTAAATACTGAAATCTGATTGGCTAAGACGCAGTTAATAATATTTTCTATTACCCTCAGCGTTAGCAACGCACTTGGCAACGGGTAACATTAAAAAATGTTACATGCGTGAAATTTATGCGCGTACGGTTTGCTGTAGAATTCACGTTATTCCTATATAAAAGCAGTAAAATTTTCTTAAAACTTTTAAAAAATACATTCAGTATAACAAAATAAATAGTGCCTGTTTGGGAGGATAACAGTTGAAATTGACACCCCTCGAAAACCATTGTCAACCTCCGCTTCGCGTCGGTTGACAATGGTGTTCTCGGGGTGTCAATTTCAACTGTTACCCTCCCAAACAGGCACTATTTATATAGTAGCCAACTTTACCTATCTTACGAAAATAAGGTCAATGGGCTTTCGTAATTAATAATACAGCAACTTGAACAGAAGAATTTTGCACCTTAAAATGCTTTTCAACAGATACATGTAGTAACGAATTTCTCACAGGATTCTCCTCTCCACCCCTCTGGCCTGTGTGGCGTATTTTTTCCTCTGGTACGTGCCAGATTTTAGCGAGGAGGCTAAGGTCGCCTGGTATTTCACGTGGTACTGCCTATTTCAAGGTTTCCTATCGGTGAGTTTTCAGGTCTCTCTGGTGTATTATAAGGTCTCTTTGCATCAAAATGTTTTTATTATTCTCAACCGTATTTCAACAACAAGTAAAAAGAATTTAAAATAGAAACCTATATTTTCCCAGGGAATACATGTACCATATACTGCTATGACGATGTACATAAGTAAGGACCAGCGACAGAGGGACTCTGCCACAGCCTACAGTGCGTGCAGATAACCAATTATCACTGTTGAGCTAATGTTTAGTACATGTATATCATTTTATACATACATATTCTCTTTATCTGCTTCTGTGTAAACATTTCAGAAATATCACAATTTCTATGCTGCCGTAATTTTATAGTATATGCAATGGTCATCTCATTTCAAACCACACAAGTATAGTAAGTTAAGGTGGTATGGGACATCTGTCGATATTACTGTGGATAATAGTAGACAATAATCAAAATATTATCATTGTTTTAAAATTTGTAAATTTTACAATATTTGACCAATGAATGTTTTAAATTTTGGGGAAAGGTAAAAATTTTAAAGATTTTATTGTTTATTTCGATCGGAAGTAAGTCACAATATGGAGGTGTCCCACACCACCGTAAACTGCTAGAATCGATATGCACCCACCAGTCTCCCATACGGTTGGTGAACATATGCGTTTCCGACCATACAATGTACTAAAATATATCTAAATCTGAATCGTAGGAATGGTTTTTGAAGCTTTGGGCGTGCTCATGGCTGCTACAGTGCAAGGTGTTTTTGTGAATTCTACGAGAGTTGCAGGCGACTGCGCCAAGAATGGAGAAGAATCTTCAACAGTGGCACCAGAACAATTGGACGATGAAGTATTTTTTTTTCTTCTGATTAACAACGAAAATCTGCGGCTAAGTCATTATTATTCGTGCAGAGTCATCTTTGGTTACGAATTCCAAAAAGTAGTGTTTATATTTCCGCTATTTTCTAAAAATACATAAATGTCACAAATCCCGACCGATATACTAGAGATCTGAAATGTTTATTGCATGACTGAGATTTTACCTGCAGTACCATTAATTCATCTGTAATTAGGTTAGATAGATACTCTGACATGGGTCATGGTCGTCCAGAAGCCAAGGTTTTTTCGTGATGTTTTGCAGAAGAGGTCCTACTTACAGGGTTCCATTGTCGTCATAGCCACGTGCGTTTTTTGCTCTGTCGTCTGCGTTTTGGGAACGAAAGAGTGTGATGGTATTTACTCACAAAACTAAATTCTAAAGTAATTTTGCCGGACTACATGCTTTTATTTGAAAAAATTACACATCATATATTCTTTTGCAATTAAGTACACATATATATTTATACGATGCATCACTTTGATATGTTCTAGTTTTTTTAAGTATTAAATATATAGTTAAGAAATTGAAATATGTGTTTTTTAGATGTGATTGAAGGGCACAGCGACGGTTTTCTGACGGGCCTTCGTGCAGTACTGACTTTCCCGCCCTATGTCCGCTTGTCTGTCTGTTTCCTCTTTCTCTCACTGGCTATTGCTGTACGGAGCATATTATTACGTATTACAAAGTTTCAGTTTTGATAGAATAAATGTATAATGAAATCGATATGATCAGGATTTTTTAAAATGATAAATGAGACCGTTTTGATGTTTTTTCAATGCTTCTCTTAAAAGGAATATTTTTGTAATATTAGTGAAAAACTGAAATATTTAAAGATATATGAGATGTTTTGGAATAAAAAGTTTAAAAGTTCAAACATTGATTCCTCGGTCGACTGACAGCTGTGCTCTGTCCAGATTATAATTAGATATTTATGAGAATGGTAGAGTACAAACATGTAATTTGATACATTTTATGTCGTGTGTTTTTTGTTTGTTTTTTGTTTTGGTCTATTTTTATCATCATCAGCATTATTTTGAAGATTGTTCAAGGAAACTTGGCCCTATTTTGTACTCATAGTCTAGATCTGGGAGACGATTTCTCCTTATTCATCATCATTTTACTGGTGAGTTGCGCACCCGCCAAGATTCTTAATTTTAGTATAGCATGTACGAGTATATGTAATTAAGCAATGCGTGCACACCGCAAGTCACGATCTTTATACAGACGACATTTCATGGCGCACTTTGAATTTGAACAACCTTGAAATATGTAAATTTAAAAAAATGGTGGTGAATAACCGATGATTGATACATATTTTTGTTTAAAAGTGATGATTGGCTTAATTTTTCTTTTCTTTTTTTGACAAGGTTTCTTCAATAGCATCAATGCCAATATGGCAATTTATTTTGAGGAAATTTGGCAAAAAGTCGGCATTCGCAGCTGGAATGATAGTAAGAAACATTGCACAAACATGTAAAGAAACAAAAGATACATGACATGTGGAGTTGAAATAAACAAAGATGCATGGCACATACATGTAAAAAAAAAAACTGAGTCGAAAGTGATTGTAAAAAACATGACACATGTATACATGTAATGGAACAAGAATGAACGATAACTACATGACACGTGTCGAGAGTTGTTCGTGTCACTGTCAGCGGATTTCTACAATTGTCATTTACATCAACTTATTTGATCACTTTCAGATATTTATACCCATACTTGTATCGCAGCTGTATGTAGAAGATAGTGTTTACGTTTACATACCTATTCTGATACTGGCGGGGTTCAGTATAGCTGTTGCGCTACTGTTGCCATGGTAAGATTAAAGAGGAAGCACATGCAATTAATCAAATTTTTAAAAGAGAAACAAAATATAGGATTTCTTCTGTACATGAATTCATAAATGACGTAAAATGGTTATGGATATATCTAATAAAACAAGTTATTTTTAATGAGGAAACGAGCAGTCTTATCAGGGTATATTATCAGGGTATATATTCTATTGTAGGTCCATGCTGCCTGATGTGATTGATGAATTCATGATCTCCACAGGAGAAAGAAAAGACGCCATTTTCTACTCCTTTTACGTTTTCTTTAACAAGTTAGCGGCGGGCCTAGGGTTAGGGATATCGCAGGTGGCGCTACAGTTAGTTTTGTCTGTCTGTCCGTCTGTTTACATCAGAATCCTAAAGTTTTATGTTTTGAAGACTTTAAATAGTACAGCGCACATTCATACGTAATACGGAACACTATAAATTAATAATTAAGCATATTAATGTACTCTTTTCAAGAAAAGCGACGCAAATGAAATAGCTGCAAAATTCTTTACGCGGTGTACACACTATTCATGTGGAAATGAGTTTTGAATACCACGTTATTGATCTGGTGCTTTAAAAGTACATTTAAACAATAAAATGCTTTCTTTGGTGATTCATTCGGGATATGAAGGTGGCGACATTGCAGAAAAATTACATAACCCGAGTTAGCGGGTTATTTCTGCAATGATTGTTACCTTCATAATCTGCATGAATCATCAAAGAAAGCAATTTATCGTTTCTATTTACATCTTTCTTTTAACTAATTAATAAGTAAGTAAAATTCACTAAATTACTGTTAACGTACATAAGTACGTTAGCTGAAAGAAACAGGCAAAACTTTGAGTCTGACATCATCATGATTATTTCGTGCAGTCCGTGATTTTTCTTAGGTCGCTGTAGGTTACGACCAATCGATAAACAGGGCGTGTCGATTTCAGTCCTGTCAGTTTCATGTCAGTTTCAGCCACTGTAGATTTCGACCAATTGAAAAACGGGGCGTGTAGATTTCAGTTTGGCTGTTTCTAAAGAGCTATGAATTGACTATAAGTTTCCGTAAGAAGTATAGAAAATCATACTATAAAATAGGTAGATGTAAATATACATTTATATACTCTTTTTTGAAAACTGCCGAGTTCAAATGTTGCTCATAAAAATACGACTTTTAAAAATTGATAGTAATATATACATAGTCTTCAATTGAACTGACCGAGCGATTACTTTGTAGACTGGGTGGTTACGTGAGTGGTGCCTGTGACCAGTCTAAAGACGTGGGGCTTGCCCTGCGCCTCCTGGTGGTTCCCGGGCCGGTCATATTCGTCCTGGTGGCCCTTCTTCTTCTTTGGGCCTACCCAATCAACGAGGCTAGGAGAATGTATAACATAGAGCGCCTGGAGAAAATCAGGTACAATACAGGATATACATGTGTATGGACACAATCAGGTACACTACTGGAGAAAATCAGGTACAATACAGGGCGTCTGGAGAAAATCAGGTATAATACAGGGCGTCTGGAGAAAATCAGGTATAATACAGGGCGACTGGAAAAAATCAGATACAATACAGGGCATCTGGATAAAATCAGATACAATACAGGGCATCTGGATAAATTCAGTTTCAATACAGGGCGTCTGGATAAAAGCAGGTACAATACAGGGCGTCTGGATAAAATCAGATACAAAACAGGGCATCTGGATAAAAGCAGGTACAAGGCGTCTGGATAAAATCAGGTACAATACAGGGCGTCTGGATAAAATCTGGCATCTGGATAAAAGCAGGTACAAGGCGCCTGGATAAAAGCGATAAAAGCAGGTACAATAGAAGGCGTCTTGATAAAATCAGGTACACTACAGGGCTTTTTGATAAAATCAAGTACAATATAGAGCGCCGGGATAAAAATCAGGAAAAATCTTGTTATCTTTGCTTAAGCTATCGTGTAACATAATGTAGCCTGCACTAATTCTGTTTAACTAAATGAATACAATACACCTTTATGATAGTCGAATGAAATTAACATATGGTATATATAGTATACACGGTATATATGGACACATAGTCACTGCCTCTTGATAAATATCCATTGATATTTAATGAAATCGTTTGCAGTATCCCCTCACTACCACGGTATAAAATCGCGAGAAACAAACACTCCCCAGCCCCCTAAAAAATACAAATACCACTGGAGATGCACTTTGGGAATAGAATTTATAAAAATTTTGTGTTGAGCTATATTATGTTAGCTTAGCAGAATAATGTTTTTAAATCTAGATATTGATTGTTGTGACAAACAAACCCACGAACTAAATTCCAGTGACGTACGTGAAAGGAAGTATTAATCAAGAATACACCTGTCCTTTTGATCAAAGTATGTCATGCTGACGTCGAAAGATCAATGTAATGTGTGAACATGTGAATAGGAATATGAAAAAAATGTAGGTTATAAAGATGATATCTGCTTATATATATGCCAGTAAGCGGGTTTATTATTGACTGAAAATTGTAAGATGGGAGATAAGTTAATTTTTTTCTTAAGTTTCCCGTCAAGTTAATTTAAGAAATGAATTATAGATAAAAGGAGAAAAAGTATACCTAGTAAAAAACAAAACAAAAGGAAAATAGCCTGATCCATGGCCTCTTGGTTTCGAAAGGGAAATTCTAATTATTCTATATACTAAATAGCGCTTCATAAATAATACCGCATTTATCAAAGGAAATTATTCATGTTCGTATACAGTTCAACTGGTTTAATCATCTATTATCCATGAATATATATATTTTTTAAATTGCATGACAAATAAAAAGGTGCAATATTTAAACGTGATTAAGTACGAAGTAGTAACGCACGAAAGACAAGAAGCCAGCAGTAAAAATCCACTTGAACTACATTAATTTTTTATATTAGGGTAATAGTAAGTAAATAAAATTGTTTGTTTAGTTTGACATAGAAAACTCTAATGTTGTATTTTTTGCTTATTTACCGAGTGGCGGTAAGTTACAATGCAACAACCCCAGAAATTTCGCTTCAAGTACATCACCAGTAAAAAAAAATCAGGGCCCGCGAAAGCATACAATTTGGCCGGGGTCATTCTTCATCTATAATATTGTCTGAGACAGCAACAGCAACTATAAGTCTAGCGCATCAAGTGTCACACACCGCAATATCAGTAACAAAGATTTAGAACAGGCCCCGTCGTCACAAATTTTCCAAAAGCCAATACTCAGCCTCAATTGCGAGTTTTGGCCCCTTTATGCACATTTCTATTAAGAATTAGAGTTGAGGGATTGGTAAATTATGTGACGACGGGACCAGGTAAAATAATTAATGAACTTACCGGTAAGACATTCGCAGATCCCGCACATACAGTGGAAAGTTTTCCTAAAAAACTATTTAAGTAAGATCTGAAATTGACCAAACAATGCCATAATATTCCAAGAGTGTTGAAATTGGAAGTCGCATTCCTTTGATATTTCGCATACATGTATTCCTTGATTTAATATTGTTATTGAAGTTTTGAGACCACAATTTCAAATCAATTTTTTTTGTTGGGTGTGGGGAGGGGGTGGTTGGGTTTTTGGGCAATTTTCAAAGGTTCGTGGGGAGGTAATTTCGTGAACTGAGTATGGAGATAGTTAAAGACTGTGCTCACTGAGGATGTAATTTCGACGGTAAGGGTGCCAACAAATTCCATGAAAACTGAGTCACCGCACATTCCTGTGTGATTCAACAATACATCATTCCAAAACCGTTTGGTGTCATTCTTATTAACTGCATGTGCATTTAAATAATGTGCAACTTCAACTTTGATTCAACAATATATCATTTTAAAACCATTTAATAGCATTCTTATCAACCGCATGCGCATTTAAATAATTTTTTTCCATTTCCAACAAAATTCGTTCTCTTTTTACTCAATTAAAAACAATTGCATACAAATTACAGATAGAGGTTGGCAGATTTTGTAGCCCTATTATTCCAAGGGACGAAAGATATTGTATTGTCACACTGTTGTTGAAGATGATTATCATTTTTTATTTGTATGTCCTCTTTAACAACTATGAAGTGAATATTGTTAACTTTTTAATAACGCATGTATATCTTATAAATTTTTTGACCCAGCAGATGTTAAATCAACAAGAAATATATTTGTAACTTCATACGTGATGCATTTAACATAAGAAAATCTTTGTACTAATTATATTTGTATACTGTTTGTGTGACTTGCGCTACATGTAGTTTTTGTCAATTAAATGAATTGAATTGAATAATGCACAACTCCCGAAATAAAATGTTACCAAGCAAGCTCACGCATTTTGTCATATTGTAGAGAGGAGGGCGAACAGAAGCAGGACTCACCCCTACCACCGGACGAATACACCATTGACCAAAGTCTCAGCTATGAGAGCGTTATGGTGACCAGTACAGAAATATAATAGCCATAGTTTCCTATATAGCTTCTATAACCTTGATCTTTGCTTCACTATTCCTTATTTTAGGTTAGGCTAATTTTCGAAGGAACTGTTACTAAATATTATTATGGAGCTTCATACTACGTTGTTTATGAAAAAAAATCTGTTCTTTTCCCCTTTCCTTGGCCTTCTCTTCAATATTATCTCACTTTATTTTGCAATTCAAGTAATTTAGTCGCAAATAAGATATCCCGGATATTTCAATTATCAAATAAAACAAAAACCAATTAAACCGGTTGTCATCATATCTTGACAAAAATTGAGACCTTTGCAAAAAGACATACTGTACATAAATTTATAAACATACTAATGTACAAGAAAAACTATTCATCATATGGACTTTTCCCTAGTTTTCATGTGTTTCTTTTGCGTGTGTCTTTGTGTTTTATCTCTAATTTTTGTTTGTATGTAATCTTTGTACATATGTTTTGATAAGTCTCATTTGGCAAACGGTGCTTTATTAAAACGCATTACATGTAAAATAAAAACAAGAGTTTTCATCATACTCTAACAAATTGTTCTCACTCTCTCAGTGCAACAACGGTTTTCAATAACAGTTAATACTGTAAAAATATATCGCTGCGAAGGTAAATATCTGAAGACGACAAAAAGAGCTGTGGTTTGTACACAAGAATAGGTGGGTGGATAAGTAAGTGTGGCACGATATACGTGTACTATTTTTAATTGATCGGCGAGGAGCGCCAAAAGGCCAGGTCATGGTTACTTGTCCGTCTGTGACGTAACTGTCTATATTATGTCGCAGAGGCTGCATGGTGGGCGAGGAAAGTAGTATACTTTTAACTTCAATTTCACGATTACCGGTATTTCCTTATTTTCAATTCAAATTTTTACATGGTCCCATTAAAGTGGGGGGGGGGGGGGGCTCCATCTTAATTCAATTTTTTGTATGTAAATTTAAGAAAAATCTTTGCTGCGCAAAAAAGTGGGGTGGGGGGCAGCCCCACCCCCGATGGTACGTGCCTGTATATTGTATAAACTATATTCAGTAATTTTAACCCCTATCACCGACCCGCCGTATTAAACAAGTAAAGAGATTTACAGCCATCTTATCATCTAGATGCACCATCAAATAGCCTGTACAGATTTATTGAAAATAAAACGCAACATGCATACCATATGCAATTCATGTAGTTGAATAATAAAGACGAAATCCTTTTACGAAAACTGCACGGGGTGATTCACACGTTTTGCAATAACAACTTTTTTTTCATCCAAAAGATTCTTTAATAAGCTAGTGTCATTCCGTGCGATGCAAATTCTGCAGGAACAGAACATTTATACTGTGCGATTTGTTCCAATGTGATGCTCTTCGGGTTTTATTGCCTGAGATGAAAGCCCAAAATTTGCTGAATAATGCTGATATAAATTTTTGGCGTTTTCTTTTTTAAATCTAGAGTTACCTTTCTTATGCAGTTCTTACGCTATTTATATAAACGATCGCTTTGAAAAAAAAATATGAATACCGGTAAATACATAATTTACATCAATCCACATATCCAGAGCCCTTAATATTTCTAACTGACCAAAGAAAAAAGCCAACGTAGTATTTAATGTAGATTATTTTTATTTTTTTAACAATTTTTTTATGCATCATTTCTTAATTTTTTCCAAAATTAACATAACATGAATAACACAGCATTTAAAAATGTTCATCGTGACTCTTGAACAAGAACTGCATACACACACATACACATATAATGGATTCACACACACACACACACACACACACAATGAAATAAGAGGAGAAACAACAGCAATTATGGTAGATGGTTTGAACCAAAATCAATTTTAAAAGGTGTTGCTCTACAACATTCGATCAGGTTTTGTAAAAAAAACAAAAAACTGGTGGCTCATGTTTTCTAAAACACATTAATTAATGCAGCACTTTTCCTTACGAAAGTGAGAAGAAAATTTTGGAAAAGAGAGAAAAAATTGTTTTTCTTAAAATGTCTTCCTTTGGTCTTTAATGAAATACTTTCTAATGTATGTATATTTTACACTGTAGGGTACAGGATACAAAGAAATTTCCTTGTAAAATAACTTATACAAAGTCGTCTTTATACGATTCTATCACAGTTTACACATTGATAACTTCAACCTTTCCCTTTTACAATAATTACAGGAATTCTACTTACTGACACAGAACTAGTGTATGCAGCAGAATAAAAACATAACAACAATGAGAGATGTGAGTTTACACCTCTGAATTTTAGCGGACTGACTTGTCTGCTAAACAACAATAGCACCAATGATTAATCTTGTCTGTCAATTGCTGATCAATATCACAAACCATAGTAATATTTGAAGGAAAAAAAACAAATGGTAAAATAAATAGAGGTTATGCGATTCAAGGTCATGCTTCTGACCCAGAGTGACCCCCCCGTCTTAGCATCAGAATAGAGGTTTCATGCCTGTAGTTAAAAAAAACCATGGGCCAAAATAGAAGTTTGAATGGTTCTGTTAAAATGGATGTTTAAAAATATCTCTTCAAAATACAGTCATGAAAATGTCAAATCTTCAATATTCATAGCATCAGTTTTAAAAACAAAAAGGGTCAAAAATGCATTCTTTTGTTATATGAAACAAATCTGGAATTCAATTTTTCAATACCACAGAATAAAGAAGTTCTAATACCAATAGACTTAAAGTATACCTCATTATAATCAAATTTTTTCATACAGAATAATGGATATGACAGTGCAAGTTAATACTGTGATATTTTCTTTACAAGTGTTTTTTTTTTCTGAGCATGTAGATTCTTTTCTGTGGTGGGTCATCTTCTGAAGCTGGAGCCTGATTTCTCAGTACAATGTAACAAATCCCAGGTGGGCTTTTTTCGTTTACCCTGTGTTGAAGTTGCTTCAGACTCTGCATGTGCAACAAATGCTTGGAGCATTGTGAGATATTATGCCGATTTTTAGCTGTTCTTGTCACACGGTGGGATTGCAGATTCTGATTGGACGGTTGATCTGGGCATTAAGACCTCATGTCAGGAGTGGCAGGGCTCAGCCCCCACCGCCACCCCGTGACCACTCCTACCACAAGTCATGTTTGTCACTTCTTCCCACTCATTTTTGTCAGGATCATAGCACTCAACTGTTGACAGAAACTCTTGTCCATCATAACCACCTGTCAAAATTTAAAGAAATAGTACATGTACTACTAAAAATAGCATCAATAATCAGCAAGTGGAAAATCCAAAAGCAGACTGAATTAAACTGACAACCAAACGCAACCTCAGCAAGAACTTTTCATGTGACTCTTACCTAAGGCATAGAGTTTATTGTTGATTACAGCAACACTTAGAGCACTTCTCGGACTCTTCATTTGGGCAACAAACTCCCACTGGTTAGTGGCGGTGCAATATCGCTCCACACTGCTTAGCTGACAGCTACTGTCATATCCTCCAACAGCGTAAACATAGCCATCCATTCCAATCACACCTGAAAAGAAAAAATGACTAGTTATAACAAAAATCCTACATTATTATTGATACAAATATGCAAGTATCCAAGATTTGAACTTGTAACCACATGGCCATTGGACTTACCAGCACCACTGCGTGTAGTGTTCATAGGAGCTACAAAGTGCCACTCGTCTCTCTCTGGATCATAGCATTCCATGCTCCGCAACCTGTTGCTGCCATCATAGCCACCTACTGCAAACAGCAACCTGTTGACTACAGCAACCCCAACACCAATTCGTTTGGTAGCCATAGATGCCAGCATAGTCCATCTATCTAGGTCAGGGTCATATCTACAAAAAGCCAACAAATAGACACATTAATTACATCTTAAAAAGATAAATTTCCCTTAACAATGGATAAATTGCAGGTACTTTAACCAAGCTTTAATCAAGGCAAATCTACATGTACTGCAAAATTAATCTTGGTTCGTTTCTTTCTTTCTAGATGAATAATGAAATTTAACTTTACAAGCACTGCTCGGGATTACTATAAAAGCTTTTGTTGACAGATTTAAAGAGTTCATTTAATCTTTCTGTCAGTCTAATTAGAGGCAAAATCTCTATGCAATCTTAAACAAAGCCCTGCATATATCTGCAAGTCATGTGGGTATATTGCCAATATGGGAATAAGTTGATGAGATAAAGCCCCCACACTGACAATACACTGATACACAGATATTGCAGTCATTGAATGCACAAAGTCTTCCAAAGAGCTGAGTAATTCCAGGCTATTATTGCCACTGTTAACAAAGACTGATTCTGACTCTGGAGACAAGCCTGCACAAAGACCAGGGTACAACAAGCACTCATCAAATCAGGCTAGGATTTCACAATCTTCCTCACTTGTTGGAAGCAGTTCAGGATTACACAGGCTTTATTATTCATGATTCTGAATATTAATGAATTGGGAGACAATGACATCCTGGATTCTGTCCAAACCCACAATCTTTTTTATGTTTGGAAGATGTCATGATAGGTGGCCATCAGACTTTTGGTCTATTTTGTTCTGCTGAGTGTTTATCTATACATCTAGTAGAGGTTCATGAATTGCAATTCGGTATAGTAAAGTTTTAAAAACATTCCCACCCCACCCTTTACGAGCTAGTCTTTTGCAATTCCATTTAATTGTACATGCAACCTGCATACATGCAGAATCTGTTGAACGTGTACACGTCCATATTACTTTTTCCTAAGACAATCAATTTTCAAATTTTCTTACAGAGAAAATCCAAATGCATACAGTGCTCTAACCACTGCAACTATCTATCATTTTTGATGATTTAAGGAAATGGAAGCCTACCATAATTATCCAAGATTAAGCTGCATTGTACTATATATATATTGTTATCAAACATAAATAAAGATTCCCCATGTGTTCTCAGTATGCCCTAGCGATGATGGATGTGGTTTGATCTGGGGTTTAGCAAACAAACACAGGCAGTGCTGTACACATTTCTCAATATCACATAATTATGCTACATATGCTGCATTCTCTAGGATCCCTTACCTTTCCAAAGAAGCATGATGCTGTTGACCTTGTGAACCTCCGACAGCATAGATCATGTTGTCAATCACACCAATTCCTACACGGTTTCTTGGGACTGTCATCGGACTTCTGGAGAGCCAGATGTTCCGGATAGGATCAAACACATCCAAGGCATTGGAATCCATGTTTCCATCTGGTGAATTGTTTCTGCCTCCGACGCAATAAAAGGAGCCTTTCACAATACAACAACATAGTCCGCTCCTGGGATTAGGTAATTCTGGAAGTCTCGTCCACTGATTTAGAGAGGGGTTATAGTATTCAAAGTTACTGAGGGATTGTCGCAAGTAACCACCGGCGGTAAATATGACTAGAGGTGAACATGGTTTTCTGGGTTTTTCTGGACATGTCTGATGAAGTTTTAATCCTTGAAAAATTTTCGATAAATATTCCTGACACTGAGGCATTTTCTTCAGAATATTACAATGATTTAACTGTTTCTCCAGAAACATGGGAGACAAAAAATGGCACCGAACAGCGTAAAGAAGTCCTTCCAACTTGCAGATCCTCTTTTCTGGATCATGTTGAACATATCGTATCACAGCGTTGAACACCTCGGACTCACATCGAATATTCAGCTCATCATTTTTAATCAAATTAATAAGCTGACAAGGTGAAAGCGTTAAGAATTCATCACATTTTATCACTTCAGAAAAATTTTTGAAAATATATTCTCTTGCTTTTGTCTGTAACTCCACACAACCATGTTCACTAGAAAAATCTGCTATACCAATACAGTTACTAGGGTCTAGCTGTTGTTCAAGAAAGACACTACAAGCCTCCACAACATGATTCATCTGAAACATGGTGGCTGCTGGCAGGAGGTAACAAACGTTCATCTCACTGACACGAACTTCCGCCGTGTACGCAAACTCGATTAGAGTGGCCAACGTACACGGTGTGATTCCATGTAAGGGTATGGTGGTCATTTCTTCTTCTCTCATTCCCCCTGTAAACATGGCACGGAAGTACGGACTGGCCGCGGCTAACACAATTTTGTGAGCTAAGAATTTTTCTTCCCCCACCAAGAGGGTGACGTCACATAGTTTTGTAAGCCTCCGCAGAGTGCTCATGACTTCTAAAGCTTCCTTTGGATGCTTCATGATCGTAAAATGCATGCTCCCATCTGCAGGCTTTTCTGTGGTTACTGCCTTAGGGCGGTAACAAGAACTTGAGTCCGTCTGCAACTTTGCCTCATACACTTCCTGTGCAGACATTTTGAATTCCGTTCCTTTTCAACAATTCAAGTATACATTGTGGACTGTCGTTGATTCGAATTATAGCTGAATAAAGTCCTGTAAAAAAAAGAAATAAATCAATAAAATTTCCAGTAAAAACTGCTTTGTAATTATTTATCTCACCAACACTCACAGCTAGATAACACAGGTTTCCTAAATGAATATACACGTAATATAAAAAACTATGTACATGTAGTCGTCTGGTCTTTTGAAAAAATCAAAATCACAAACAAAATAAATCTGTGTTTAAAAGCTTGAAATTTATCAAGAGAATTAAAATCTAGTACCAGTATTCCCATTTTGAGACCTATACACACACACCTACATATCTACCTTCCTTATCCAATCCAAATGTAGTAATTACTTACCTGCACGTAAAATACATTTAACGGAATATCAATGGAGAGCCAAAGTAGATTTTAAATCATCTACTTGATCAATGTCTTAACTGAACTTCATGTGATCTAAATAGGATCACCTGGATTTTCTTTTTCATTGAAAATCATTTACCAATTTCACACAACTTCTAGATAATTCAATAAACCCAACAACATGCTGTAAACAAATCCCCACCTTCAATCAGATGAATGAACCTGTCAAATCAAGACAGTTCTAGAAAAAAAAATTCAGTAAAAACCTTGCCTGAATTTGCATCCATGTCCAATGTTTCAAGCCAGAATGTGAGGACAGAATAAAATACTCTGACTCAAAAATCAACCTCCAAGTTATGCCAATGATTACATGCATGTCAATGATTAGACTCAATTATAAAGTGTGAGCTCCTGAATGCACGCTACACTAATCTCGCGTCATGTGACCTTAGGAAAGGTAAGGCTGAATGAGGCAGCACTTTTTGGCTGTCTTTATTTTCAATGCAAATGAGCTGTCTATTCATCGATAAAATAGTCTGTTCATTCCAAATCATGTTTCAATTTTACTTTCCTTTTTAAAAAAAGAAAAAAGAATGTGATGTGAACGTGAGGGCATTGTGGGTCAATTACAATGGAGTCTGAAAGAAGCCAGACGAGGCAAAGAACCAACTGGCACGGATTAACACAGATTTAGGAACACAAACATCCAAATGACCTTGTCATTCTCTCTTGCACTTTCATAAAAAAAAAAATTCTTAATGAGGAGAACAAAAAAAAAATTGTACCAATTTAGAAAATCTTAAAAATCTGTTAATACTTTTTCTCTTACTAACAGAAAATTTAAATAAATTTATCTAGCCAAAGAATGCCCAAAACAAAATGCTGACAAAAGGCTATTGATACTTTTGACAAAGCAAAGCAACTGACCAACCAAGAAGTAAAGATCCTTGGTCCAATACTCAAGTACACAAGTTTAAAGCGAATTACCCAGATCTGTTGGTTTGTAATCATTAGGTCCGACCTTCTTCCAAGAGGTCACAGCTGATCCCACGTAGTATCAGCACTGCTATGTACTGTACAATGACTCAGCACTATCACAAATCTCTCCCTATCTCTCACTCTCCCTAGCTTATTAGCCTACTATTTCTACTTTATGACTTTACAGTAAATCAATGAATATCCAGCAGACAGATATATTCTATAATATCAAATGCACAAAATGTGCAAGTCATGGCCAGGTAAAAACAATTCATTTGTGTTTTAACAGTGCTCGTGAAGGTTTCAAGGTGTCCAATTAACAAACCATTAAACAAAAATAACCGCCTATTAGTTGTGCAATCCGTCCGTCCTTAGCTTTTATGCCAGAAAAGAATGCAGTCAGAAAAAAAGGCAGTATTAGAGTAATTTGCATAACAGCTATTGTCATTGCTAAGCCTATAAATAAATCCCTTTGCCAAGCCACCTGGACGAAATGAGTAATCAGTTTTAATTTCCATGGTCATCAATTTCAATCAAACTTAGTTTTTTTAATATAAAATATGTATACTTTCATACTTTCACTTTCAGATTCACTCAAGGAAATTTTCCAAATGCATGTACCTGATACATTTCCAAATCATTGGTTTGGCTAATTTATTCATCAAGTACTCTATGTGTTGACTTTCCTGACAACTTCCCTCTTTAAAGTTTTACAAAAGACCCGTAGAGACTATTTTGGGGTCCTACTTTCAACCAGTGAACATGGGCCGACGAATTACCTACACCTTTATTTCTATAGTGCAATGTTAATTATGCTCATCATACAAAAAAGCTCTGTGGACCAAAGTGTATTATTTCATGGAACCTTTTTTCATTGCAAACACAAAGAAATTAAATCCATTTAATATAATGGCAGCCTTTATGGTCAACCAAACACAACAATTTTTGCCTGCCTAATGATGTGAACGTGAAGGTTTAAAAAAAAGTGATGTTTCATTGCTATTAAATATTGCTATATAAAACACACATGCAGACGTGATCTCCATATAAGGAATAATGACATAAGACTTATGAAGGACAATAGGTGGGAAATAGAGAACTGTGTCAATTACCCTCGCGCATGCCCAGTTGGAGTGAAACGTGAAAGCTGTGTTCTGCTAGAGTGAACACAAAGATCAACCAAAGTTTTTGATCAATGGAAAGTATTTTACCTGAGTTATTCGGTCATTTCAATAATAAGGCGCCCTTGGGGATGTTCCTTGGTTGAGCGGTTACTTACATTATTCTTAATACTACTAGGAAATCATTGCGTTACACACCAATCTCCCCTCAATAATTATTACATACAGCTGTGTAGATATGAGTGTTTTATTTCTTAATCACTCTAGCATGGAAAAATAGAATTCCAAAGCCTCGTACATTCACGTTCGCATGACTTGGGACTTTTACTGGATATTGCTACCTCACTCTTGCGAACGTGAGTGGATTACAATATAGGATTTGATGAGAAGATAACATAGGGTGTTTAGCAATACAATGAAAGCACTTAACTCCTAGGACTCAGAAACCATCTTCAATTACCCAGCATCAAATATGTTGAAGGCAGATATTTATTGAAAAAAAGGGCAAAAATATGTTTTATGACACAGCTTATCTATGTTAACAAAATAGATTTTTTTTTATTAAACTGACTCAGCATCTTTTTTTGCAGACTGTTGAGTATTGCAAAGTAATTTATTTCCAAGTCACAAATGTCCTTGTGGAATAATGAAATAAATTTTGGCATTGGTTTTTTTTTTTTCAGGGAAAAAAAAAATATCAATAGGCTGTTTTTCATAGAAATCCTTTTCTGCAAATGACTACATCATGAATGAGGTTTTGAAGTTATTTTCCTAATCCATCTATGAATGAATTTTCAATCAAAATTTTTCTTTGTCCTAATTTAGAATATACTCCTTTTTACTGACATCCAGCTTTTGAAATTATAGTCATATTATGATTTCCTCAAACTCCCTAAGTTACCAATCTCCCCTGACAATAATCTTTTCGCCATAGCACTTCCGAGTACCAGTACATTGGAATCAGATGAAAATCTAACAGAATGACTACTAAACACCTTCATCCTATTCAAAGTACACAATGATAGCATAGTGGACCACAGTTGTTCACTCTATAAAGTCTTAACAGTACAATACTTAAACAGCGGCCAGAGAAGTAAATATATAAGCAAACAAAAACGTTCAACAAACACGGACAAAAGTTAGCTACCAGAATAATGGTATTCTTGTCCACCTTACCAGTCAGAAAATCAGCTGATTACATTGGGCCAGGCCCCTTTTGTTTCAAGTCACACCACTCCGAAGTTTGAATTTCGGTTGAAATGTGTCCTTCAAAAACATAGCATCAATCTGAGAGAGTTTTTTTAATGCACTAAAAGTCAAATTTGAAAGTCTCCAAATGTTGCTCCACATCAGCATCTTTCTCACACACAAGTTACAGGATCATATTAATTAAACAAATGGAAGCTATACACATTAGTTAACCATTTTTAAAACACAAGAATCCTGTTGTCTAATCAGGCGTAATTGAGGATTACAAGAAGATCCGTCGTTGTCTAACATTTCCTAGTCACAAAATGCCAAGACACTGTAGCTGTTTTATACTACGCTTTATACAACAACTATCGGTGAAGCGTTAGTACCGGTTTGCAGGACTATGCAAAGAAACAACTCTGAATTCATTTTAATACATTTGCTTAAAAACACATAAATTAACTTTTTTAAGATCCGCAGATAACGAGAAAAATTAATTAAAGATTGTTTGGTGACAGTTTAACATTACCTTTAGCAATTTGCTTGTTTAGCATAAAATTGGATAAATTTATCATTTCCCAAATTTAAAGTAATAAGTGAAGCAAATCCAAATTGTTTTAATTCAGTTTTTATAGTACGCAAAATTTAGGACTCAAAAAAGTTTTAATGAGGTTTCAAAAATTTGAAAGATTGTTAGCTTTTTTCTGTAAAAAAGGTCTTATTGGTAATTAAAATTAACTAATTAGCAATGTTTGTAGATTTTTCAATTTTGACAGTTACAGAGGTGTGTAAGCATTATGTATGTAACACTCAATGGCGAAATAGATATTCAATTTAGTTGTTAAATATTGGGCTCTTCTTCTCAGGACAGAAATTTCCTATGCAATGCATTTACTTTCATATTGCTATAATAGTAATAAATAATGATAAAGATTTTTTTTTAAAAAGTCTAAAATGTTTAATTAAAGCAACTAATTTTTTTTATAGATAAACAGCATATAAATTATTGAAGAATTTTGCCATTTTTATCATGAATAATTAAAGTTCATCCTACTACATTTGTAAAAATGATAAAAAGCAGTTAATTAACAGAAATTTCAAGATCATAAAATTTAAATATTTTAGAACAAATATTTCATTAAATTAGTTTATCAAATATTCAATACTATATTATGTATTAAACTGACTTTGTTTTAGAAAATTGAGATCATTTTTTCGCTATGAACATGCCCTGAACAGAATTTATCTGGTCTATTGAATAAGGTGAAATATTGTTATACATGTACATCAAAGATTGGTAAACTTGAAAATAATGTGATAATGACAACATTTCAATTTGCTTCTATATAAGCGTCCTTATTTTATCGTAAACATTTACAGGAAGTCAACAAATATTTTTGATTGGTTTTTCTGGCAAATCAAAATGATAGATTATGTCAAGGAAATACAAATTCATGAGATTTTGAACATTGATGTCAAAAATCGTTTGATTTAGCTTGAAAAATCTTTTACAAGAACAAAATTCTTGATATCGTAAAAACACTCTTAAATAAAGAATAAATAACATATGATAAGGAGAATAAAAATTACTTCAAATAAAGACATAAAAATAAAGAAGAAAAAAAAAAAGAGAGAGAGAAAAACTCTGAATATACCAATTAAGTACAATACTGTTCTCATTAGCCCTCAACAGTTCAGAACCCAATAGATTGCACTCAAAAACAATGAAATAATTAACAGAATGGGCTTTAGGCTGCAAAATAAAAGGATTTAAATTAATTCATATCCGCTGATTTATTGTTTGTGGGCAGAGATCACCAGTAGCTGGCTATGACTCGGCAGAATTTTATCTACCAGTTTATTGGAAATAGATAAGGGTACGTCATGCATCTGTAGTGAATTATTGGCATTTGATTTCTACTGTTAATATCATTGTGGCAGATATCATAGTTAATTTAATTTTTTCGAAACGTTTAAAACCAATACACATCTTTTCTATTTATACAGTACATAAACCTGTCTTGATTTAATGATAGCTTATTAAAATGATCTATATCTACATACCCAACGCAAAATATTTTTTTTCGTCAATGAAAGTGTAGATTTAATGATGTAAAATCCCTCTGCTCGAGATCATTAAAGTATCATAAAAATCTTAAATACAATCTTTCGGATATAAATTCTTCAAAACAAGCAATAAAATAAAACTAAACTAAACAAAAATTGTTATAAAAATGATAACACATTTCAAGCATTTTTTTTCCGTCAATAATTGTATATTTACCTGTTACCTGCTTGATTACGGCAATACATCTGCTTTATGTTGGGCCCAGATTATTTTTTAAACCCCTTATTTTCAAACACTTACTTTCTAGTCCAATAACCCTAAGGAATGACAGAAACCTCAGAGGGAAAAAAAATCTCCTCTAACTTTTCTAACTACTAATGAACTACCCTTCTACACCATCAACAGACAAACAAACAAACAAAACTCACTTACTGTCATTCAGCAAGCAGGCAGCACAGTCTGTGAGTTTAAAATGAAAAGCAGCGTGCTGGCCGTAGACTTGGTCTATTGGGAAGTGACATAGGTATTTAACGTGTTAATGGAAACATGACAAAGCAGTTTACCTGAGGATCGATTCTACCAGCAGTACATCTGACTTTGGCAATGATTGAAATCAGAACGCCTCTCTCTCTCCCTTTCTTTATCTCTCAGCACTGTTTACCAATAATAGTGCTTATAACATGTTACACTATTAATAGATCATTAACTGATCCTCATCCCCAACTGTTTTAACAGAGAGTGAAACCAAAACTGTGTCATTATTATAAATAATAATAAATCTTAATAAAAAGGACCTGACATTTACAGAAGTGAGAAAAACAATATCTCTTATGAGAACAACTGCTATAAGAATGTTGTTAAGGTATTAATAATTGAGGGACAATTTAATAATAATTTTTTTTTTCTAAGTCTTTTTTTCAAATCTAAAACTTCAATCAAAAAGAAATTTTAAAGATTCAGACTACGACATAGAGAAAAAAAAATCCTAATTTATAATACATTTTTTTTGGTTTGCAGTGATAAAAAGGTCTAAAATGAATAAACCAATTTCTGAACAAGTTTTTTAAAAATCTAATTAATTTGCAATTAAAAATGAACATCATTAAGTAAACTATACATGTATAAAAATAAAAAATATATGGAAAGCAATAAATTCATAAAAGATTTATGGAAATTACTTTAACAAGTTTAAGTTCCCGCATTGACCATCTGGAATTACTTTTAAAATGATTATATTGAAAATGATGGAATATACCTATATTAACAGTATTATTTTTTAAATGAATGAATTCATAAAAAGAGTATTTAATTGTTTTAACTTTTTAAAAACTGTATTTACTATAAAAAAAAAAAAAACCCTCCAAAAATGTGTTTATAATGTTGCTTTGCTTCAAAAGTTTTAATAAAAGGCCATGGATTGTGGATAAATTCAGTTTCGTGAAATGACAAAAAAGCTTTTATTGTGGTACATGTATTTTATCTCTCAAGCACAATGACCAAGCAGTGATTATATGAAAGTTTGTGCATATACAGCAATCATGCTTGGCTGAAGAGACCGCTGACATTTTGCACGAGAAATCAGTAACTTGGACACCTTAACACTATATCCTAGCTAATCACAATTCATTTGAATTCATTAAAAATACATGTATAGACCCGGAAAGCGTGGTAAAAATTGTGCCTAGTCATTGACGATCCTTAAACATCTTGTTATAGAGAACATTATTTAGTTAGTTAACATAAATCTAATCATTTTTTTTCAGATTTCTTTACGTCTTGTTTCCATGGTAATAAATGTTCATCTAGTACAATTATTGACGACAAACTAAAATTCTGACAGTAAAAAATAAAAAAAAAAATAAAAAATTAACTGCATAAAAAAAATTGTGTGTTTATAAATTTTACAAACAAAAACCAACAAATAAATCATCTAATGAAATTAGCTATGCAAATGAAAGCCATGCAAAGAAATGCCAACTAAATATCACTTAGTTTCGTGTTTCATCCTTGCATCTTATTACCTTTTTTCTTAGGAGACAAAGCACCAAATCAATTGTATTCAATTCTCAAACCATTATTAATCAAGGCATTTCTTTTTCTTCAAACAAAAATCTGCTTAGCATCATGTGTATTAGTAATACTATATCATGACTAAGGTTGATTTTCACAAGTTTTTTGACATGGAAAACTTGTATTGCATGCTTTTGTCTTAAAATTGGTTTGCAGAGTAAATCAGAACTTGTATTCATATTTTAAAATTCTTACAAGGAATTTTTTATAACAAAATGCTTAAAAGCCAAAAAATGAAAAGTGATCCATCGCAAGAATAAATAAGAATGTTGAAAGTATCCCCACTGATTCCTAAACTTCAGAAATCATAGTCACTCCCCATTGATACATACTTTGCTCTTGTAATTTTTGAACTATTGGTGGATCATGCATGTAAATATAAAATCTGTGCACTGTATAAAACTACAGCTAGAATCGCATATAAACCTTTCAATAACAAATACCTGTCTTGAAATAACACAATGAAAGGAGAAAACTAAAGTGACCATTGGTAGAATATGGCTTTTAATGTACATGTACTGCTTTATATATAGTACACATGAATCAAGAAATTTTCATGCATATGGTGAGTACCGATACTTCTTATTGTTTGTGGGCATTTTCTGATTACAGAAAATATGTTTGTAGAAATTTTGATTGATAGAATACGAATAAATAATAAGCATTGTGATCATTTAACTATAAAATGCTTTCTATATTGGTTCTTAATTTTGAATCAAAAATTTAATGAGGTAAAGATATTAATTTTACACTCTAATTTAGCGTAAGTGTGCATGCATGGTCACATAGGTTTGTTTTGTCTGTTTTCATAAAAAAAAAAAAAAAAACCTACAAATTATATGAATTTGATTATATTTTAAACATTTCTTTTTATCAAGAGGGCTCAATGGTAGATGCCATTTTTTAAAATGAATTGATCTTCTTAAATTTTAGGTAAATCTGATGGTTAATTGGTTGACCATTCAGCCTCCTCCTGACCCTAGGAGGAAGAGGGCAGTTTGAGATATCGCTATGGATGAGAGTACATTACATTGAAATATTCAGTCAGTGTTTTAGAATTTTTTAAGTTTACAATATGTTTTACAACAAAAATGCATTCAAAAAATTCTTATAAAGATGAAAAGAGTGAAAACCTCATCAAGCCTCGAACTCATGACCAACATAACACAAGCTGACTTAATTTCTAACCGACTGTGCTACTGAACTATTTTAGATGATGAAAATCAGAAGACAGAAAATATGAACTTAGAGTGCATAAAAAATGAATGTGTTTGCATGTATATGCCTCATCAAATGAAGTTACAAAAGAGATCGAATTATGATGTGCATGCATGCTGAAATACCTTTATCCATGCACATGTGTATGACTTTGAATAGTGAATGCTTAAAAGAAATTAAGAAAATGCTTCTCCTTCCTCACAAATTACAGACAGTTGCAGAATTCAAAATTCTATCATGTAATAAGATATCTTAAATAAGTTATATCATTGCATAAAACCACCATAGCATGACGAAAATAAGATGTAAGATATTTTAGGTACAAGTATCAAATTTGAATGCATAATTTCATAACTTGCTTGTTGAAAACAATATTCTAAGAAAGAAAAACTTGGGTGGTTTCTGTTCCTTTAACCAAAAACTTGCAATGTTTATAAAATTCATTTAAACTTCACCCCCAGTTTAATCAAACTCAATTACCAACACTGGAAAAAGTTTTTCACAATTTTGTTTCTTTGTCATAAAAATATATTTCAGACTATCAAAATCCCATGTCTTAAGTTTTACAATATCATACATGATTCAAGTTATCTGTTGTTAAAAAGGGAAAGCAGGGAATTTATTGGTTTCATACACATCTAAACATATACGAGGGTTGTCCCAAAATAGCATAGACAGAGCACATAACTTAAAATTTGTTCACTGCAATTTCATTAGACTTCTACGTTTTGTTTCATTAGCCTTTGGCAAACAATGCTAAATATGTCAAACATTTGCTTTATTTATTATTTCTTGAGAAAATGAATAATTAGTAATGGCAAGTTTTGCCAGGTGGCGCAATATGCCACATCGTTTTTGATAACAATTACGTTTTATTTCCGAAAATAAAATTTTCTTAGAACATGTACTCTGAGTGTACATTCAATGCATATTTCTAGCTTTGTTTTTTTAATTTTTGTCTATGAACAAATGATCTGCCGACTCCAAACATGCCCTGCATTACTTGTTGTCTACCGTTCGTCTAACCAAACTGTGTCATTTAGCATTTTGACGTCCAATTCTATCGGTCCGGATTTCTTTTTTCACCTATTGTCATCATCTTGTCCGAATATTTTCAATGTTGCTAAACTTCTAAATTATTAAATACACTTTAAAGCAATTTTGTTAATTTTATTTACTTTAAAGGGGCTAAGGAATTTGTTTCAAAGTCTTTACAAAATTTTATCAGTTACCAGTGTGCCGCCTTAAAACGGCGACGTCGTCATTTTACTATGAGTTCACAATTCAACTTGTCACAAAAAGCCCAATAAAATATTTAAAAATTACGTTACAGCCAAAACATTTATAGGGCAAATAATATAATTTTTAACAAATTTACAAGTATTTTTCATTTGAATTTTTTCCTTCGAAAAGTGCTTTTACTAGCAATTTCCATTTTATTATTTTGATTTGAACCTTTCGCTTTGACATTGCACCGCATGTCCAATTTCTGATCTAACATTCTTTCATTTTAATAATTTTATCTCAAACAGCATTTGATTTCAAAACATAATTTTAATGCAAATTACTTTAACCCTTTGTGGCACAAGTTTCATCTTCCTGCGTCTTCAATTAACTGAATAACGTCACTTGTCTACGCTATTTTGGGACATCCCTCGTATAATCATGATTATCATTTAAAGGGACCTGGACACGATTTGAGCTCAAAATTTAAAATTTCATTTTTCCAATTTTAATGTTTAGAATGGTTAATTTGGGTACTTTTAATGCTTTTTCAAAATTTGAAAGTCAAATATTAAGGTATAAGCAAAATACATAGTTTGAAAATCTTTGTTTTATAAACAAAGCTCGAGCTTTGTTATGGTTTACATATATGTTTAATTGGTATAAGTCTCAAACAAATAATGATTTTTTCTGTTTATCATATTATCTATAAAAACATTGAATCAGTTTACCTTGTTTGCCACGAGTCATTTGGTCATAAGAAGTGGTAATTTCATACTTTACATTATTTGTAAACAAATATAAGACTCAAGCTTTGTTTACATAATAATGATTTCTCACCTCTGTATCTCTCTTATTACTTGACTTCCAACATTCAAATTTTGGTCAATCATTAAAAATGAGCAAATAAACCATTTTATACCTGTACATTAAAAAAAAAATCGTGTCCAAGTCCCTTTAACAATTACACATACCTTTTTATTTACTGTAATTTTAAAATAAAACAACTCCAATATATCTCATTTCTTTACATTAGTACACTGCGATCAATAAGAATGTAGAATGAAAAGGCAGCCATACCAGGGAATCTATGGTTTCCCAATTGGTGCATCAAATTCCAACTGCCTGTATTACTAGTATTGGTAAATAAAGCTTTAGTAGCTCTTACATTTGTTTTCAAAAGAAAATTTAATATGTTTTGGAGCTGCTTATCTTTGTGGAATTCATTAGGTCATGCATATTTAAATATAAATTGTGTGATTTCTATAACTAAATGATTAATTTTCACAATCAATTTAAAAAATGGTAAAACTTGAATGTTTATTTTTCCCTTTAAATACCTGATGGAAGGTATCAAAGTTAATGCTGCTAATTGCTAGTAAACAAAGTTCAATAGACCTGGCCAGATCACGCTTGGACGATCACGTCAAACAGGGTGCTATTGTTTCAACTTGATTGACAAGCGGCATCATTTTGAAGTTTGTACAGGTAAAAAGGGGGCATTTGTAAAGTGTTCAGCCTTTACAGTCTTTTTCATTTTTGAAAATCTTAAGGTTTCACTCAGTTTTATTTCACCATGGGCAATATTTACTGTTGTTCAATTAATAAGGTATTTACTTTTATTACAACTATTTAGCCTTAAATGTTATTTTGATTCTGGAAAACATGTAAATGTCGGAACCAAAGACAGTTTACACTTCTACCTATGTTTCGACCCCAGTTTCCCTGAATTTTCTACATTTTAAACATTAATGCATCCATATATCACAAACAAATCAACACAAACCCGCTGTCAAATCATTTTCTCAACTTCTGCATTTCGGGTTTAAATTATGAGATATCACTCGCTATAGGAGGTTTTAAAAGTAGAAAATTTAGAGTCAGAAAAAAAGGAAAATATTGTTCTGATTGTAGACATTAGATTCAGAAGATGTTTTTATTATAATCTAAAGAGGTATAAAGAATCTTTCTGAATGGTTTTACAATCTAAGACAAATTGACAAAATAAATACAATCAAATAAGCAATTGTGTCACATAAAACAATAAAACCTTTTATTTTAATCTTTCTTGTATGCTATATTAATCAAAGTTCGTTTCAATGTTTAAAAACAGATGTAGAGCAAAATTTTTCACCATAAGAGATGCTTAAAAATGGAAGAAATACCACTTTGTAATTTTGTGACTCAGTATTGGTTTGTACATTGTAAGATTAAGTTGATCAAGTAAAGTTTTCGACATTATTGTTTTAAATAGGTTTCCAATTTTATCCGAAACACAAACATTTAATCTGCGCTGACCTAGATAAACAATGTGATACACAAAATTTAAAGCTGGGATGTAGAAGTTGCGAAAATGATTTGACAGCGGGTTTGTGATGATTTTTTTATGATATATAGATGCAATAGAAATAGTAGGTCTGTTACGAAATTTTAGGGAAACTGGAGTCGAAACATGGGACGAAGCGTAAACCGTCTTTGGTTCTGACATTTACACGTTTTCCAGAATCAAAATATGAGGGCTTGCGAAGAGAAGTGGATGTAGGCTATGCCTGTCCACTTCTCAAAAGAGAATAGAAGACAGGTAGAGACAAATAATGTGTATGAATGTAAACCTTGGTCATTTGAATAATGAAACAACAAGGCTTATGTGTGGTTCAGCATCTTTTATCTTTCTGGTAAATTCAATCATCGATCAATAAATAAATAAATAGCCCTGTAAAATATTCACAATAAATGCATACTCATCACCTCGAAATATTTTAAAATATCAGTAACAAAAATGGATTGTCATCATCCATATAACAGTATAAGCCTGATTAACAGCTTCAAAAAATTGTTGATAAACAACAAATCGTGAATGATGAGTAAATGTCTAGAAATCGGAAAACTATGAATATTTCACACAAATTGATATTTCGCGTTTAAAGTAATGTACCTAATACCAAATATAATGTCACTTATACTGTCAATTCTCTACTAGTTGAGAAAAAATACAAACTTACATTCTAATTTTCTTGTGGCCTTTCACCGGAAGTTCAAGTAAGTTTAAGTCGTACGTAAATGCTTCTAGTATTTATATAATGTAATCATGCTTATGCAGTATCCAGCATTTTAATATTCATAGTAAATTATATTTTGAAATAATGAAAACTATCTGTTTTAGTTCAATCCGTTTTAAAATATCCTCAAATCATTATTTTTTTATTTCTTGGACGAGTTAACAAATTATTAAACTGGTCCTCGTATTAAATATTAACCAATTTAATTTAAAACCGAGAATGGAAATTGAATCAGACGATCATTTATATGGTAAAAACTTTCAAAATAGTTATATGCATCTTCTAACCTTTCAAATTAGTGGTGTTTTCCAAATGAAAAATGCATTTGGCACTGGTGATGGCAAATCATTTGGCAAATGGTAATGTGCATGATCATGATGATGGGAGTCGATAATTTTAAAATTTCATTGCAATGATCAATTGCAATGGTAATGTGCATGATGGAGGTTGAAAATTTTAAAATACAATTGCAATGATCTAAGACATAAATAACATGTTATTTATGTCTCTGCAATGATGTGGTCATGGAGGTAGCGATTTTTTTTATATTTTAATATAACACACTTCTTGCCCATAGTCCAATCCACACTTTGCAAAAGTTGTTCCCCTTTGCGGGGTCAACCCAAAGGTCAAAAGGGAAAAAGCAACTTTTCGCTTCTTTATGCAACCAAATATTTGGGCGCCCTGTGAAAAAATCTCTCAGAATTTAATTTATTCCTTCGATGTGTGGGTTGCCACATTTCTTGCCAGTATATTGTGACGTCATTTTTCGTCTATAATTTTATGTGTTGATAAAATGATGTCCCAATGTAATGGAACTCGGCGAGAACTGGTCGGACGCCAGTAGTAAAGTAAAGAAACTAACATTGATTTTTATGCAATATCAGAAATGGGACAAAAATTGGTCTTTGGGTGTTAAAAACGCTGTCATATGTCTGATCAGATCAGGGATATAAAGTACAAATAATAATTCTAATATTATTTTAAGATAAAATTTTAAAGGTTTTGTATCAATATATTGGATAACATTTTAATAGATATAGGATGTTTAAAATGACCCACGAAATCTCATACAGCCAGATATTGGCAAAACTTAGGATAGTTGCCTATCCTGGTAGTAAATACATCTCTGGTTGAAACTTAAATTGGGGCTAAAGATATATATAAAGTTGACAGCGATTTGATATGCAAACAAAATTTAAGTTACTGGTCTGGATGATCATATGTTGAAAATATGTGCGATGAATAAATGTTGAGAGCATTTCGATTCAATGAAAGATATCAGGCAGATGTTTTTATTATGAAATAACAGTAGGAAATCTGTTTTTGTTCTTCGCAATCTTGTCATTTTCATTGTCATTAATTTCATATCTCCACTGAAAGGTACTGGACCAGATATATGTTTTACACTGTAACAGTGTATTATTTTTTTTGAAATCGGCAAAAGGAAAAGAGAAATTTGGAAAGAGTGTAGAAATAAGGATTAAATTGTTGAAAATTCGGTGAAGTAGTTACAAACCATCTCATGTGTAATATTTGTTCCTTCCCTTTTTTCTGCAGACAGTGACAGATTGATTGCCATTTTTTTCATCTTTCCAATACTCATCCTTTCATGTTACCTACATTTGTAAATAAACAGCCATCAAAGAATATTTGGCCACAGTCAGTTACATTTGCATTTTTACATTCTATATCCAAACCATTTTTCTATATTTTTCTTTGTCTAACTGATTTATTTTTTTAAAAAAGGCCCTGGGCAACACCAATAGAATTTCTTGTTCGTCGGACATCCAGTGAAAAAAGGTACGAGAGGGCGAGCAATTAAATAATGAAGTTATTATTTCTTGTAGCCAAAATTTTCAGGTGGTACATAAATAAATTTGTGCGGACAGTTATATTCTTTCTACTTGTTTCTGATTCATAAATTAAAACTATTTATAATGGGAAAAATAGAGTGGATGTAGAATAGAAAACAGCGCAGAATTTCCTTGATGTGGGAAATTAATAATCATGTAATATTATTTATATAGTTTTATTTGAATTCGAGCACGCTGGTTCTGTCGAACAAGAAATTGTATTGGTGAGGCCCTCTGAGTCTTGAACAAAGATATTCTATATTTTTTTAGTTTTTGCATGTTAATTTGTATTTCAATTTGATATCATAAATGTTTTCCATAATTTTTATGCAAAATGAAGTGAACTTTAGTAATTTATGATGAAAAAGCATGGGGACCAACAACCTTTTATGTGTTTTAATTAATTTGCCAAATTAAAAAGATGTCGTGAAAACTAAATGCCACAAATTGGTAGGTATAGTACACTTGTAAAAAAAAAAAAAAAGGTTTGCTCTGTGCAATTTCATTTTTACAGGTAATTCAGCTTATTTTTTACAGTGCATTTTCATGATATTTTACTTGCACCTATTGACTGATAGAAAAATTTGGCTATTTGTAGAAACTTTTTTGTGGGGCAAATATTTTGTATTTTTGTATTTTGTAATAAATGCAAACATACCAAGAATTGCCAGGTTTTTAGGTGTACAAGCTGTAAAAGATTTTGTATATTTGAGGTATCTCACTACACTTAGACTTATGCTAGACATGTACTTTTTTAGACACTATGTCACATAATGGCGATTTGTTTGTATCAATCGATTTGGTTGATTATCATCATAGTTCAATGGTTAAAGTATAGGAGTAAACTGCAGATCACGAGTTCAAATTTTTTCTTGGACTTTTGTTCATTTTTGCTTATAATTAAATTTTTGAAAATATAATTCTATATCTAAAGTTGCACACTTTTTTCGCCTATCCAACTTGTATATTTCTAGTGAGTAAAGTGAGTGCAAAGCTTGAACCTTATTCATAGGTTAAGGTCAAAGGGCAATCCTTCTCTTTTACTAAAAGTCTGGCTCCTACTGATGGTTACCATCTCTGTCTCACCATCCTAGTGATATCTAGTTAGTATTTATTTGTATCTTTTATTCTAGATAAGATCGTTGAAGGATGGGAAAAAACGGAGACAGAGAAAGGGGTTCCCTATTACGTGTGGTAAGCAGTGGAATTTTTTTAAACTAACATGGGGTGTATACACTGTAAAGTGGTACATGTATATGGAATGTACCGGTATTGTATGATTGAAATAATTAAAAAAAAAAAAAATGATTGGTGAATTTCAGTCACAAGACAGAGAGTACATCCTGGAATCACCCATTTTACCTGAAAATCATGGAGGAACTGGGTAATTTTAATTTCACATACTCCAATGTTTAAAGATACATTAGTCAAAAGAGCATCTAAAATCACATTTAATTAAAAGAGTTGTTTGTTTGCCCTTCCCAAACAAACTCACTATAAATATTATCCAACTTAAAGAGCTGGATGCTCAACAAATTACCCATTACATGTAAATCTACCTCAAAATTTTAAATATGAATTTTAGCCACTAACTTTATTATTTAGAGGAGAAAAATTCCAAATAATTTTGGTTTTAAAATTGAACATTTTCCTATATCATTATAGTGATCTTTACAGTTTTGTAAATGTATTATTGTGCTTGTTTTTGATTGATATAAGATGTATGCTGTAATGCACCTTCAAGCATATATATAAATATTTCTCTGTTGTAGATGAATACAGAGACATCAGATATGCAGCATATAGGACTGCCTTCAAAATACGACACATACAGAAGCGACTCAAATGTAAGTACCCTGAACATGCACATGCAGGGCAAAAAGGTATGGCTAAGTAACAGTTATTGAAATTCAAAGTAATCTATGCTACATCACTCAAGAAATTGGATTGTGAGTGTACTTGTACTGGTAATTAAGGTCTGTTGGTTAGTTGCATTTTTGCAACCAAGTAATCAACTTATGCTGAATCCTCTCTTAGTGCATCATGTCAAGCTGGAGGCCATGAAGGAGATGTTTGATTGCCATGGTTACCCCGAGAGCTGTGACACAGTGATTGGTTGTGAGGAACTACAGGAACTTCTGACCAGCGTGTATCAGACGGCCGACCAGGCAGCTAACGTCACCATCCAGCAGGCGGAGGTGTTTGCCCAACTACTGCAGAATCTAGTTCTCAATTTGTTTGACGTGTATGTAATTCCTTAATTTCCGGTCGCAAAATCAAATGTTTCGGTCTGACAATAATAGGTTTGTCCCTGTGTGTTTATTGATTACACAGGACCGAATGTCCTGTGTGGTCAAAAAAACTTTTGCATAGACTATTACCTCTTTTGGAGATTTAATTTAATTCAATTTAATTTAGTTTTAATGTTGTGAAATTATGCTTCGTGGTTATTATATAAAAGGACTGAGAATGCTTATGCTTGATCCCTATCTCCATTTTACCCCTGTATATTTCAGTATTACAAAACTTTCTATAAGAACATTATTCATTGCAAAGATGAATTGATTACAAATTGATTAAAATTCTAAATGCAATTGTTCATTACATATGTGTTTACATAAATACCGGTACACCATTCTTTTCACAATTGGGTATTGAAATTAGGCTTCTATCATTAACAAGACCTGAATATTTCTACTCATATTTTGGCTATCATTTTCCCTTCATATTTAAATGTTTTCCAAAGGAAGTTTATTTTTATAAAAACTTGAACCATTACAGAGACAGAACAGGTTGTTTGAGAGTTTGCTCAGTGAAGCAAGTCCTGATCATTTTGACATCAGCTCGCCTGGCAGACAAATACAGATGTAAGACTCATGCTAGCTATTATCAATCCACAGATAAATGATATTCTTTCATACACATGGTGTAAGATATACAAAATACATGTATTGCTTTCTATTCTCTTTTGTTTTCTGTAGCTCTTTATCATGAGTTGGCAGAACCCAGCACATACATAAGCAGTAAAAATCTCACCGCATTTCTTCAAGACCTCAGTCAGGTAAGAAAAATTACCAGACATGTACAATGACGGCAAAAAAGATTCAAGCTTGATTTTGGTTATCATAATGTAAACTGTTTATAGTAAAAGCCATATTACATGTGTATTGTTTGAACAGTTACCAGACCTGCTGCAAGAGGGTGCCATCTTCGGTGGGGATGTCACTGCAACTGTCAACAGTTGTATCAACATGGTATACTATTAAATGCACCCTTTGATAAACCCTTATAAAGTACCGGTATTTTGAAGCATTTACTTTTGGAAATAAGTTGCCTTTAACTTTAACAATGAACTGTCTCTGAATTAAATGAACTTATATTAATTATTTTTTCATGAAATTTTATTGAATTTCAGTTCATTTATTTTTGATTGTTTAAATATTAAATAAAAAGAGACTGATTTATTCTTTATTATGTCTGTGCAAAACACTTTAGGATATTCTTTGGGTCCCTATATTCATATTTAAATACAAATTACTAAATGAAGGCTTGTTGACAGGCTGACAGTAGCGTGGGGATTTCGGAGGACCAGTTCTACTCGTGGCTGCTGAAGGAGCCTCAGACATTGGTGTGGATACCTACCTTTCACAGACTGGCTGCATCAGAAACAGGTACACTGCTAGTGATGCTGTACCTTTAGCATCCTCGCTAGCCAAGGGTTTACTATCCACTCCTCTCCTACCCTTGGCGGATTAAGTACAAGTTTGTTGTCATTGGCTTTCTCTGTATACCGGTAATTGGATACAGCAATTAACCCCTGAATCCAATCAAAAAGTGTTTTATGTTCGACCACTTGCAAAAGAGTGAATGTGTAAACAAGTACTGTTTCAGGAAAAATTCTTAGACTAGCCATTCTGGGTGATTTATTCTACACGCAGGACCACTGGTTCCTATAAACGTGACCATGAAAAAAATCACAAACATTCTGTAATATTACTGGGAACATTCTACACCGTGTTGATTTCTTGTTTACTACGCAACAATAATGTCCTGGTCTAATACAAGAATGCTTGTTTTATATAATGGATATTGAAAAAAGATGATTTTGATTGTAAAGAAAATACCTTGTACATTTTATTCACTCCTTACGTGAGTGAGTCACCAAAATGTATGCCCCCAAGTGGGAGTATATTTTTTGTTCTTGGTTACAGTGTGTAATGTGTACATGGATGTGACAGATTAAGAATTTTTTTTTTATTTCAGTGAAACATGAGTCAAAGTGCAACATCTGTAAAACCTACCCTATTGTTGGATTTAGGTAATTTACACACATTGGTTATTGAATTACAATGTATAACAGCCTTACTTTATATTGAGTAATTTTGGTGCATTGCCATTGAAGCAGATCAAAAAAATTCTCCAATATTGCCTCTTAAATTTCTTGCCTAGTGTACACTAAAATTTCTCTAAATTATAAAGTGCAAAAATTTCAAGAATATGTGTAAAATAAATTGGTTTTATTTTTAAAAAGAAAAAAGAGTTGCTGCAGAATAGATTATGTAAAAATGCAAAACATAAAAAGAAAGATAACCATTGATTTAAATGGACTCTATTTTTTTTTAGGTACCGATGTCTTCAGTGTTTTAATTTTGACATGTGTCAGCAGTGTTTTTACATGGGATGTACCAAAAAGAAGCACAAACTGAAACACCCCATTCAGGAATACTGTCTTTCAGTAAGTCCTGATACAAAAAAAAATTTGCTCTCTGTACATGTATTTATTTTCTGTTATATATTCATGAAATGAGTGTCATTTGATTGATGAATTTTATCATATCAAATTTTTAAAGACAACAACAAAGGTGGATACGAAAGCCTTTCTGAAGACATTGCGCAATAACATCAGCAAAAAGCATCGACAGAAATCAAGGCAAAAATACCTCCCTGTTGTTGCGGAGAGTCATTTGTTTTCCCACACAGCGTGAGTATGCTTGGTGTTGTTTGTCGCACCTTGTCTTGTGTCTTGTTCAAATGGAGATTCCACTGTGATATTCATTTTTCATTATCTGTGATAATTATATTGATTTAATTCAAGTTACGTGTTGTGTGTTTTTCATACATGTACATGTATCACCACAATCAGATTGTTCTGTTGACATGTAGAGGGGAAAGAAGGTTGTTCTGAAATGTGAATGAGTTGAAGGTGGGCATCAAAATTGCCCTTTAATTACCGTATGAAACAATTTTTACAGTGATATGAGGTTTATGGATGTTAATTCAGGTTATGTGTTACATGTTTTTCATACATATACATGTATCACCACAATGAGATTGCATTGTTGACATGTGGGGGCAAGAGTGTTGATTCATCAAAGGCGGATATATTAAAGGTGGGCATTGCCCTTTAAAGGAAACATGACATAGTTTAAGATCAATTTTTTTTCATTTCTTATGTATGAAATGGTTTACTGGTGCATTTAGAATTATTGACCAAAATTTTAACGTTAGAGGTCAAGATACAAGTGAGATTAATTGTCAAGAAATCATTGTTATGTAAAACAACGTTTGAGACTTATATTTGTTTACAAATAATGTAAAGTAGAAAAATTACCATTTCTTTGACAAAATGACTCATGGAAAACAAGTTAAATCAATTCTAGGTGTTTATAGGTAATATCATCAACCAAAAAAAGCAACATTTGATTGAACGTTGCCAATACAACACATGTAAACAATAACCAGAATCGAGCTTTGTTTTCATGTTAAAGAATTTCAAACTTTGCATCTTGCCTATAACTTGATGTTTGACTTCCAAATTTTGACACAGCATTTCAGATACCCATATTAACCATTCTAGATACTAAAAATGGAAAAATATAAAATGAAAATTTTGAGCTCAAATTTTGTCAAGGTCATTTTGATTAAAAAAAACAATTTTTACAGAGGTATGAGGAGAGAACCTCCAGCTCCAGATATACATGAAACACTCACTCAGCAAATCCAGCAGTTGTCAGAGGCTGAAGCTCAGTTCAAAGGACAAAGCAGTGCTAATGCACTCAGTCAACAGAGGCACCTAGAGAAAATCATTGAACAACTGAAGGAGGAAAACAGGTAAATTATATAAATACATGTGTTCAAAGACATATCGGGATATTTTGATTAGTTATCAAGAAATCCATGATTAAATGGTTGCCATAGGATTTTTGGTATGGAAAGTATAGGTGATTACTGGTACATTTGTATTAAGTATTATGATAATTATTCCAGGAGACTTCAAGAAAAGATAATGACAATGAAAGAGTCCTCTGATACAGAGAGTAATGTTAGTGGTGGATCCAGACCTTTAAGTGGTGTGTCTCCAGGGGACACTCCACGCCATTACAAGGTGAGTGGTGGATCTAGACCTTTAAGTGGTGTGTCTCCAGGGGACACTCCACACCATTACAAGGTGAGTGGTGGATCCAGACCTTTATGTGGGTTTGTCATCAGAAGCCTAATCAGAAAAACAGGCACTTAAAAAAATTTGCACAAACTAATTTCACATGCAGGTACATGTAATTTTGTGTTCTCTAACTCTCCTGAACAGGCCTCTGGTTTAATTCATCATTCATGAAAACTTTGCAGAAAAAGATTCTGTGGATAAATAACTGATATGATGTGTGTAAATTTTGACTTTACAGACTCTCTTATCATCCAAGTTGGCCAACTCTAACCAGCCACTGAGTCCCATTGTTCCTGTACAGAGCCCTGACCCAGATACCCCCCACAGCCGGGGGCCCCAGTACGATAGCTTGGATTTCCTGGAGGTCAGTCCCTCCCACTTCACCCTCCCCTCTCTCACCAACAGCAGGGAGTGTCTGGATGAAGAGGAAGCTATGGATGCTTTGGTCAACAAGATGCAGCTTATTTTCCCAAGCAACATGTCATATTCAGGTATTAAGTCAACAAATTAGAAAGCATGTAAAACTGTTAATGGTCAACAACTGATTTGCTTGTTTTGACGAATTGAACATACACAGATGCGCAATTATGCCTGTACAGTAAAACTCATTTAGTGTGAACACAGATATAGCGAATTCTCGGATATAGGGAAGTTTTTTTGAGTCCCTGGTAAAATTCTTAACAAATCTTTGCAATATTTTATGGTTATAATGAATTCGGATATAACGAATTTATGGATATAGCGAACTGATTTTGAGTCCCCTAGAGGTTAATTTCGTTACAGTTTTTAAAAAATTGCACTACCATTTAACATAATAATTTGAATGAGTTTATTTTCATATAAATTTTTCGACTTACAATCCTTTTATTAAAGCTTTCTGAGTAATGTATTTTTAATCTAAGCCTCAGTTAGCAAAAATTATAGTCTGGTGAAAGAAAACATGTATATAGTGAATTCGCTATAGTTATTATTATGAATTTGTTATACAGATAGAACAAATTACAGATATAACGAAGTAAATCAATTGGTCCCTAGGACCTCGCTATAACTGAGTTTTACTGTATTTCCATGCAGCTGTCACTGACCAGTTTGTTGATTTACAGTGTACTCCTTGCCAAAATGTGGAGTAGAACAAGACGAAATGCTGCAGGCAGCATCCACCATTGGCAGTGCAATGACAGATTTTGTGAGTGAAGCCATCATGCCCCACAACAAGCAATCACTGGGATATTGATGCCACAGAGCACTGCTGATGGAACCCACACAATAGAAATCCACTCGCACTAGCCTAGCATGCAGCCATCCCAAACCGTGCCAAAACTTTGAATATAGCCCAAAACCTGCCACATTTTGTACTGTATATTTTGTTTGAGACTTCAGGTTTTTTTCCTCTTTTTTTTTGGTTGAAATATTTGTATATATCTGTGTAATTTTTTATAATGGGTGGGCTTTTGTTGTTTATCCGTCATTTGAGCCGTTTTATGAATTTTGTGCAATATATTGCTTTATAGGGGAGATAACTCTTTGATATTTAACTACAGCAACTGCTTGCCAACACTTTTTTAATTTGTTTGGTTGTTTCTTTTATACAGATTTTGCAGCAACATATATATATGCAATGAGTGAAAATATTTTTTGTTTTTGTACAATCCAAATAATCTTGAATATACAACTTTTATAGAAATAAATTGAATTTTAGAGATTGAGAAGGTTTTTTTTTTTTCCTCCCCATACCGCACATATAAACGATTGACAGTAACTCCATGTAATTTTAAGTATGTACACCAACAAAAGGGAAATAAAAAGTAAATGAACATGGGAGAAATGCTTCAATAATCTTACTGGAAGACACTGTTTAAATTAGTCAAAAGTACATTTGTGATATGTTATTTTAGCTATTATAAAAAAACCTGCAGTAAACATTTGATAATGATATGCAGTCTAACTACTGTATACAGGGAAGTATTTGCCCGTTTTATTTTCGCTCCTTTCACCCTCGTCAGCGAGTGAATTTAAGACTGGGCGAATTCCAATGTCTTCAATCAAATCATAGTACCGGTAAACACAAACGTGTCTGGGCGAATTCAAGATGGGGCGAAACTCTTTGAAAATGTAAAAGGGCGAAAATAGCCTGGTCTACAGTTCATGAAACTTCCATGACAAATCACAGTTAACAATTTTCATGTAAACTAAAATAGAATATCATTGAACTTCTCATAAGTAATACATTCCATTGAAGTGTCTTTGTATGTTGATCAGAATGTCATTGATTAAACTGTTTTTTGTTACAAGACTTGTATAAAGGTGCGGTCACATGATGTGATTTTTAAATATTTACATTTTCAACTGTCTTTGTCTGTGATAGCATAACGAAACAATTTTGAACCCTAAAACCCAATAACTTCATAAATTATGAGTGACACAAAATGGGCGTGTCTTAACCGAGAAACGGTATTGGCTGCGCCGCGTAGTAATACAGCATGTGCTACATAAGAAAATAGTGGTTTTAAAATAATATTGTTTTAAAGTGTAAAAATTGGAAATAATATAAATATAAGGAAAAGGGAATCATTCTTTGAATATTATGAGGTGATAATTTCTGTCGGAGCGTGGTCAAATTTATCATAAAGCCCTTTGGGCTTTATTGGATATGACCACGCCCCGACCGAAATTATCACCTCATAATACTCAAAGAATGATTTCTTATTCATGAAGTGGTCACACTGAGCGATTTTAGTGGAAAGCAAATGGGAAGCAAAATCGCATCGTGTGAACACACCTTTATTTAAACAATAAAATGATCTCTGGTAATTCATTTGGGATATGAAGGTAGCGACATTGCAGGAAAAATACATAACCCGCTAACGCGGGTTATGTAAATTTTTCCTGCAATGATCGCTACCTTCATAACCTGCATGAATCATAAAAGAAAGCATTTTATTGTTTATATTAACATCTTTCTTGAACTAATTAATAAATTGATTATGAAAAGTTCGTAAAATTCACTAAATTACTGTTAACGTACACATGTACGTTAGCTAAAAGAAACAGCCAAATCGTCTCCTGTGAGACTTTTAGTCTGGTATCATCATGATTATTTCATGCAGTCCGTGCTTTTAATTAGGTCGCTGTAGGTTCAGACCAATCGATAAACGGGGCGTGTCAATATCAGTCCTGTCGCTTTAAGCCGCTGTAGATTTCGACCAATAGATAAATGCCATGGGGCGTGTAGATTTCAGTCTGGCTGTTTCTATAGAGCTATGAATTACACTATAAACCTTCCGTAAGAAATCGAGGAAATTATGCTTTGTAGATGTAAATATATCCCTTTGATACAGATAATTAAAGATATGATGTAATAGAACTGAAAGACAATGAGGCATCACATTAACACTCTCAATTACAAGAACATCTTTCATTATTACAAGAAACGATTTGAAATAACGAGACTATTATCTTGAAGTTATGAGATCTTAACTTGTGCATTTTTTAAGAAAATCGTTCAGAACAAAATATTGTAAAGAAATAAATCGTCTATAGTTTCATATCTCTTAAATGGGATTCAGTGGCGTAGCTAGAGCTAGAATAAAGTAAAGGCACCAAATACGGCGAGGGGTCTGGGGGCCGCTCAAGGCCCCCAGCGGGTCCAGGGCAGCGCCCTGGTAGGGGGTTCGGGGGGGGGGGCGAAGCCCCCCGACGGAAAACGGATTTCATGTTTTATAGAACACACAGGAACAAATTTTAGGCACTTTTCACACATAAAATTTTGAGTTTTTTCGTAGTAAAACGACAAAAAACATTTTTTTAATACAATCCAACATGTTTTCACCAGCAGTCTTTTTTTTAAGCGTTATCAAAGTGAATGGCGGGAAGAAGATGGGGAAATAAGATAGGGCAAATGCCCATTCGGTTTCATCGTAAAATACAATTTTGAATTTATTTTATCAATTAAATCAATTCAAATTTATTATAATACAAGTTTGCAAAAGCACAATTTCTAAATAAATTCAGTTTTTATTATGTTTAACAAATGATAGAAAAAAAATATTACCTTAAATTTTGGTGGAATCGAATCCACAACATAAAAACCCTACTTATGTAAGGTTAGCTAATGTCTGGTGCTCTAACCTCTGAGCCATTTCACACACAACAAAATAGGTCGTTCAAATATTACGAGTGCCTTGAACTTTGGCCACGAATTTACGGACGAATTATTTTTTCAAAACGTTCAATTGCTGAGATACAAAATGAAATTTTTATTGTATAGTGGGTCATTTCTCCACGTTTTTGTTGATTGAAATCGGTTTGTTTTCCATAAAACCTTATTTAGACTATAAGAAAAATATGGAGCAGAGACTCACTATAAAAAAGAAAAGACCCTGAAGTTGTAAAAAAAAAAAAATGACACTATTGGAAGTTTTGATATACGTATACGCCTGTTTGAGTCAACATATTCCAAGTATTGAACATATTTTAAAAAGGTTAAAAATCGAGGATATGTTAAATATTTATTGTTTTGAATATATTTTTTAAAAATACATGTATCAGATTTATTGATATTTAAATTTTTCAGTATCTTTTCCGTCCACCCATCTTCTTACACTAAAGCTATTATCTGGCACTATAGTTTAGTTTACTATTAAAGGGAAAACATTAAGACTTTGTAATTGAATGTCATGATTCAAAAACAGTTGTAATGGTTATTTTAAATTTTGATAGTAATAAGAAAACAGAAATATTGCTTCTTCTTTTTTTGTAAGTCGTACATGATGTTACACGAAGGTAAGGCGTCCATTTTTATTAGCGCAAATTTGGCAATGATAGTTGAGATCGCAATATGCATATGCCTCGATCTATGAATATGATTTTAAAATTTCATCCAGTGGTCTTACTTTTGGTTTATTTGCCCGACATGTTTTTCACTGATTGACTACGCAATAATTAGCATCATCGATGTCACATATTTGTGACCTCAAACAATCAGAGTTTTGAAATAGGGAAAAGAAAGATATTTGCTATGTGCTTTTTTTTTTTTTTTTTTTTAAATTAAATGTGATATTTTAACATTTTTAATTTTTGGTCTTAAAATGATGTGTAGGCACGTGCCTTAAGTGCCTAACGGCAGCTACGCCACTGGGATTGTTGAACTATTTTCTGTTTACTAGTATCATAATGAGTCAATACACCACTTAACCATTTTTGTGCTATAATTCTTTGATTGAATGAAGAATTCGATTGTCGTTCAGTGTGCCTGATTCGTTCAGAGGAATTATTGTTCGTAGCAATTTTAACCACATACATGTTTTGGAAGGAGGACTATATAGTTCTATCGGATCGGTAATTTGTTGATCATCCAACTTTATAGACCACCAGTACACTGTCTGAAAGTACTGAACTCCACATGATAACTATTTCTTAATTACGAGAAAAGACACCGTAATTACGATGTCTTTTATTTTTTATACGACTCCATTTGTCTTTCATACTCAACAGACATAATACCTTTCCTACGGAAGCCTACCTGCATCATTTATGTACCGAAATATAAAAGAGAAGTCGTAATTTAACGCGAAAAGGGCACAATCACGAGTAAGGCTCTATGAATTGGGAATAGGAGGGGAAATGTGTACGGGAAGTAAAAAGGGATGTTAAAAAGCATCTTTGTACGATTTTTTTTCAATTTACTTCCTGCTATATTGATATGGTATTGAACCTACGGTGGGGCACAGGTGCATGAGTACAGGACCGACACCACTTCCCCAGTATAGACCCACATCTTTGCTTTGAGTTTCTACAATTTTTTTTATTCATTATGGATCCCTGATTTAACATTTCAGATAAAAATTACATTATCAGTGCGAAATCTCTCAGGAACAAACATGTATATATGTATGTGGTCATTTTTTGCCAGATATTTCTCATTTTATATAATACATTGCGTGCATGATAAAATAAATAATTATTTTATTTTTTTTTTAGCAAATATTGAAATCTGACCCAACAAAATTACTGCGCAAATTATATTAAATCAAGATGAGAGCGGTAACCCTGTTTGAAGATACTGATCATATTTTAGATTTATTTGACTTTACAAATAATTTATGTTCCTAATTCATTTTAAATACTGCAATTTAAGTATCGATGTTAAATAAAAAAATGTCTTTATATAAAATTTTATGAGAATCATATCAAAAGCTGAACTTCCTAAAAGTCAACAATACCACTATTTTCTCTCTCTCTCTCCTCTCTCTCTCTCCATTTTTTTTTTCAGGGAGGGGATCCTGTTTTGGGCAATTTTACTTTGTTAATTTTTTTAATTGATTTTCCAGTGGGATCCCCGACCTCCCTCCCGTCCGTTTAATCCGCACGTGCTCTCTCTCTCTCTCTCTCTCTCTCTCTCTCTCTCCAAGCAGGTGTCAGATGGCATTTCATTTGGTCTGCAATCATGTAAATTTTATCGAGAACGTATATTACACGCAATTTCACCAAAACAGGAAATGGATACGCAAAGGACCTGCCACATTACGTCACATTGGGGTGGTCGAGGACAATTGCTGTTATTTTATATGCCTATTTTTTATTTGACACAACTTCATTCGACTCTATCTTTTTGAATGTAAAAATCAATAAAGAATAATTCTTCTTGGATATTTTGGAGTAGATTAGATTAAATTCCGTATTACAACAGTTAATGTAAAATACTCACCCCCTTTGTGAACCTCATTGTCAATCCCATTAAGAAAAGTTTGTTGGGTTTCACGATTCGAAAGTTAAAAAGGAAATGGAACGAAACACAATGCTGAAAGACGAAGAAATTCTTCGAATTATAAAATCGTTTGTATTGGATAGAAAGTACGACATGGTGGCTCTTTTTCTTGACAATTTAGATGAAAAGAGGAAAGATAGTTTGATGCTGTTCGATGAGTACTGCCGTGCAATGATCGCATTTTACCTCGAAAAAAGGGAGTTCGAGAAAGTTTACCATATCATCGAGGTATGAAATTCTCTTGAGTGTAAATATATTTAACTGATTGGAAAATGTGTGCTACATAGTAATATAATTCTATTTTTTGTTCGCCAGAATGGTCATTTCATAAATTCTGAAGATTTGATCGAGATTTGGGACCAAGCTCACTACAGGGAACGAGAGGAGAACATACACAGACCCTTAAACTCGCTGATGAGGTTCAGGATCCGCAAAAAGTATGTATATTGTTGATCCACTTCAAAGATATTTTGTCACGGTAATATGTCATTGTTAAATTTTTTCTGGTTTTGGATAATCTTTTCATCATCAATGAGCATACTTTATTTTATGTGACGTTTTACAGTACTTGATATATGCATTTTTTATTTTCAGGTTTCCGCCACCAAGAAACATTTGTCCATCCGGAGAGAGACCCCAGCACAAGTTGCCAGAGAGAGCAAGGGAAACTCTGAAGGAATGGTTCAGTCGGCATGAAAGCAATCCCTACCCATCCAAACAGCAGAGAGAAGAACTGTGTGAAGAAACCGGGCTCACAGATTATCAGGTTGTAACTCGCTATATGAACTTACTAAATTGCAATTTTGTCAGAATTTGCTGAAACCTTTATAGCTTGATACATTTCAGTTAATTTGACTCAAAAATACAGAATTATGTCAGAAGCTACCATTGCATATCATTTGGGATGAATAACTTTTTTTCTGATTTCCAAAGGTGAAAACATGGTTTTCCAATGCCAGACGCAAAGTCAAACACAGATCTCATGGAGGGAAAACACAAATGGGAGACAGCAAGGCTGATCAGAAAATGTCCCTGCCAATGGCCAACAAACCACAGCTGTACCTCAGGCCTAACATTGCTGCAGCAGTTGACAATGGTTTGTTACACATAGTATATAGTTCATTTCATTTGATGAAATATTTCTGCTTTCTGCCTTTTAAAAGTGAGGGTTTTTTGTATAAACTGTAATTGTATTATTTTCCATAGCTAAGTTTCCGTAGATTGATAGAACATGCTATTTTGCAACAGTTGAAATATGAAAAGAAAAAAATATAATGCAATGCTTTCAAATCATATTTTAATTGCTCTTTGTATGACCGCACACCATAAATAATTGGACAGTTTGCTTGTGTATTTGTACACGTTTTTAAATCTGTTGTGTACATAATGTATACCAATTATTTTGCAGAAAAATGGAGCAGCGATTGGAGTATGACACATCCTCTACAGAGTTTACAAGAATGGCAGAAGAAAGCCTTTGGGAGCCCCATTACCTCCCCTTCATGTAATTATCAGGAGCAAAGTTCACCGTATGATGCAAAGTGTTGGTCGTCTGATGAATACCAAATGCAGTTCTTTAAAGGCGAGGGATCTTTATTTAAATAAAAAAATTATATATATAAAGATGTAAATTTGCCCTCACTTTAATGAAAACCAGCAGTGCAAGGAAACTTCTTCCTCGCCTTGGATCTACACTATTCAAATAGATTTACAAGCTTAGCTCCTATTGCACTATAATTTAAGATTATGCTAACCTATGCAAGAGAGAGCTAAAATTTGATTCAACTATAGTTGTGCTATAAACACTTCCTAGGTTTAATTCTTCCTAGGTTTAATTGATCAATTTTTAACATACATGTACATATAAATGAAAGGACTACCTCTGTGTAAATCTTGGTAGTGGTTATAAATTTTCTTGTCTTTTATAACAACCTTATCTTCATTATAAAAAAAAATATCTCATCATTCAAGCAAATAAATGTCTGAGATTATAGTGTATCATAACCTGGCCATTCTCCAATCTATAGATGCTGGTTATTCTGTAAGCAATGCAGCATGTGTGACTGAACCTTGTTACTATGGTGATGCTTTCAGTCAACCTTTGACATTTCAATTGCCAGTTGCAAACCCGTTTTGCAGACAATGTCTTCAGAGGTACTTATAATGATCTTTAAAACTGTATGTTCTTATAAGAAAAGAATTTCAAATAATTGAATGTTGTATCGTTTCAAGGATAAATACTGCATAGAGTTATAAATGAATTAGTTTGCAATTGTTGTAATTTAATTGGAATGTGGTTTAAGCTCATCTGACCAACAGATTACTAGTAATTAATCACGTGATCTTATGTGTGACGGGCTTCAGTTTTTTTAAAAGAATGGCCAAGCTCGCTTCTAGGAATTGGGGGGGGGGGGGGGGGGGGGAGAGAATGGGGAGAATAACAATTATTCTTAGGGTGGACTGTTCATACCTTCCTCGAGAATTGTAACCAATAGATAGACAGTAATACATATACTATCCTAATAATACAATCTTCCTATTACATGTGTATATGGTTAATTAGTCAATTTCTGTAAAGTCCATTTTTGCTCGCCAAAAAATCCCTAATTTTTTGCAAGCAAGTGTAGTTACAATTTGATTCTTTACAAGAGAGGTATAAATTCAGTATATGTATGCATTTTATTGTAGTCGAGATTCTTATGAAGCAAACTTTCGCTGCCAATACAATAGAAATCAAATTCAGGTAAGACTAAAAAATTTGCAACGGTTTTTTAGCTATAAAAAAAAATGATTTAAAAAATATGGAAAAATCATGTCAAATGTTAACTTTGCTTTAAGATAAAATCCAAATAAGATTATATATGTGAGATTTTGATGCTGATTTGTCAGCGTATTTTGCAGCATGGTGACACAGAGGCAGCTTTGATGTTGCTGGATCTTCAGCGACCCCTGATCACTGGAGAAATGTCTTCCCATCACATGAACTAAGCCCCAACAGGTGCTTTGGACGATGTTGTCAGCATTAATTCTACCTTTACTTTATATTCTATGATTCTTGATGGAAATCAGCCAATTTTTGTTATAAAATCATGTAATCTAATTGAATGCAACAAATATGCTGGGCATGTACTAGCTGATCTCTTTTTATGTGTACATAATTTTTTTTTTTTTTTTTAAAGAATGCTCTTTTGTTTTTGTGTCCGTGTACGACAACACTTTTTTCTGCATGTTGCAAGACCCTTAAACAAGAATGTGATCATTATTTATTCATAATTTATTTATAAATTAATTATTTAAAGTTAATATTTATTTCAATTAGATATTCTTGATACTGTTTTTAAACTGAAATAAAGAATATTTCACCTACAAAAGCTAGTTTGCATTTGAGTTCATTAATTATAAGAAAAAGGCGACAAGTAAAGATAGGCTAGACCGAGTGGCAGCATTTTACTTTAATACTGGAAGCTCTGTAACCAATGGATATCCATCAAGCACTGCATGCGAGACATAAAATGATAAAATGATAAGCAGTTTATAAATGCAGGGTTACAAAAAACTTGTTGGCGTTACTGTTACTTCATAAATATCTTTTAGTAAAATGGAGAAAACCCCTTAATATACTTCACCAATGCTAACATTGCACAGATCTGGACATTAATTTTGTTATCAAGTAGCAACTATTATACATTTACATCTATATTACAAAACTTTTAAAAATTATGCATGATAATAAAATACTGTAGAAGCAGAAATATTTGTTGGCAGTATAAACCAACGAAATTATATCCATGACGAATTTTTAACCAAAGTATTAATGAATGCGCAGAGATTACTTAATGACAAAATTAAATGCCAACGGAATTTTTATTCGTTCAAAACCCAACAAAAATATGTGCTTCTACAGTAATTACATTTTCATTCTGGTTTCTTCCAAAATTTTGAATTTTTTTAACCTTGGTTCAATCTGAAAAGGAGGGCATTTTATTAGTCTTTGTCGGTAGAATTTTAAGTTTTTCAACAATGCCTTAATACGTCTCTGCTTGACAGTCAACAACCAAAATGAAGGTCACCAGGACTGTTCAAGATCACAGCAGCTTTTTTTCTAGCTCTATGTATCCACTATGATCTTGCACAATTAATACACTAGCTTAGCAATACCAGCACATAATTCATTTAGAGTATTCAATAGGACTGGGATATCTAACCTACAGGTAGCAGCTAGGGTAGCTGCTATGATCTTGAATGCAGCTTAAGGCAAATGGGTGTTCTCTCCATGTTCAAAGATTTGTTGACATCAAATTCATCAATCCAATATCTAAAGGAAGGGATCACATGTTTTCTTGTACAATTTTTCCTGCTTTTGTGATGCAATCACACTCTTCCCAATACAAGAACAATAACTTGATTTCACATTTTATTATCAATTCTTAGTTATAATAAATGTGCAATTCCTTCACGAATTGCTTCAATTTCTATTAAACAAGCACTACCAAACAGTTGGAGATATGCTGATGGTATCTAACTCGAGATAAATACATCCAAGAAAACTTCCGTTATAACTAACAGTAACTAAATCTACACAATATGAGAGGCTGAGATTATGATCCTTTAAAATACATGTAATCAAAACAATGCAAACCATATCAAATGCATTGCAGCTTAATAGTTTCATTATTCTATTATTTTGTTTTCAATACCAGATTATAATATGTATAGATTTGTAAAAACATTATGGCCACAGATAGTCTTCCCTTCTGAAAGAGAATATTCTTGAAAGAAAAAAAAAACACGGTTAAACAAAAGAATGAGTATTAAATAATATAAAATACCAAATTAAAATTAAATTAGACCTTTCCTTCTCAAAATAAAAATATAATGCATTGCATAAGAATAAAAAAAAAAGTCATGTTAAGACAACCTTTTTTCATTTCAACCTCCCATCCCCAACACCCCAATATTGATTTTCAGTCTTGGTGAATTTTTAACAATAAAATTATACAATAAAAAATTACTTGGGTGGCCAAAAACAAAGCCAAAACATCTTAAAGTCATAATTTCTCATGAACCAATATCAATCATAAGATTTATGAATATGTCCAATAGATTGCAATGTGTCAAGTTGGTAAGTCTTTTTTTGGGGGGGGGGGGAGGGGGGGGGGGCTGAAAGGGATTGGTTCTAAAGATAAAAAAAGAAGGTTGCCTCACAATAATTAATATAATCATTATTATTTATTTCCTCTTAATTCATATTTTGTGAAAATATTATGATACAAAGTCCTTAGGGTGATTTCAATTGTTACAAGACCATGTTGCAATTATGAAAAATAACTAAAAATATTTATAAAGACTTAAAAAATAGCCTTAAAATAGGAAAATTTATAAATATGATTCATTCTGACAATAACAAGTAAAATTTTATAGAATTTGAAACTCTTTTGGAAAACTTGTAAATTCTTTTTAGAAAACATGCACATTCTCTACAATATATTAGTTGAGTACAGATAGGACTTCTCACACAAACAACACTTACAGATCTACAACTTTAACGCAGGCAAGAAAAGAAATTAACATCAAAAGTGATATGTGAAACCTATGTGGCTCAATTGCGTCATCAACAATATTGCAACTCTGACGTTGAATGATGGACTATTTGAGGATTCCTGAGAGAGTGACTAGATGTTACAGCAGTAGACAAAAAATAGACAACACACAACAGAGCTAAAAAAAACAACTGTATATTTAATATATACAAATGATCTTACAGAATGAACACGATGCACTATACCACAAAAAAAAAAAAAACAACTCATACATAATTCAAATGTATAAACCTAGAAACAATATAAAATATAAAACCACAAGCAGATACAATAAATACTCTAAATCACGTTACAAACACATTTCAGCGTGATTAAAAACAACCACAATATCAGCATGACCTATTGACTCTGAATGCAGCAGCCAATCATATTGCACAAAACACTGACATCTTGGGACAATTTAAGTGACCACTACTGTGTAAGGTTGTTACCACCAATGAAATATCACAGACCCGCAGTAAAGAGATTTTCCTTTTAAATATGGCAACTAGAAGAATTTTTAGTTAGTCTAGAATTCTTGAATTCTATATTAGAAAATAAAGTTTGTTATTGTATACAGAGAGTTTATCATCCTTGTCTTCAGAATACTTTACATTATTCAACTGAATCTTCCACATGTTTTATAAGCATCAGACAAATCTGGGAGTCCTGTCCTTGTTTAACTTTGGGGTTTTGTTTTTGGTCTCGCTGGATTTCCTATCATCTGGAGAATTCCTTCTTCCTCTTCCACTGCCCGCAGATAGCCTCCTCTCACTACTAGGTTTTTCCCGATCTGTACCACACTTTTCTTTGTCGGACATTTGTTGTGCTTCTTCCAGTAGTTTGGAAGCAGCTGATCTTCGTCTTCCACATGTAGCACATGAGTAGTTATGAGACTCAGCTGTAGCTAAGGCACCAGGAGACTTTCTTGATGGAGATGTCTTTTTCTTTTTGCATGTTTCATCAGTTGTACCTGTAGCTTCAACTGGTTTCTTTGGGTCCTGTGATGGTCCAGTTTTGCGCGTGCTTGCTGCAGACCTAGGTCCACCTCTGTTTGGTTGAATTGCGGCTTTTCCCATGACTATTCCACTAGGACCTTTTGGAGGCCTTTGACTGTCTCTTGCTGGTTTGGAAGACTGTAATTTTGGACCCGTTTTAGTTCTGCTTACAGCAGGATTGGTAGAGATTTTACTGGGACCTTCTTTCGACTTGATGCCAATTTGCAGTGACTTTTTGTTCAGTTCAGTTTCACTATCTGTGTCCATTCTAGGTATTCCTTCAAAACTGGCACTCATGATTCTAGCACCAGTGCTCTCTGCTTCCTCTTCCATAAAACTGGTTTCTGGTAAGCTTTGTCGAAAGCAAGGGGGAGCTGACGTCTGTCTCTTTTGAGAGTCTCTTAGATTTGGCACACTTTGTGAAAATGAATTCAGTGGCGTGTATGACACTCCAGTGTTGCGCACTACATTGGATCTGCCTGGTCTCACTGGCACATTGCCAGCTAGAATGGAATTGGCATTCAAGGAAGACAGAGAATGGGAGTAGTAGTTGTGTCCTCGAGGAAGAACAGGAGATAAACTTGACAGAAGCAAGGCAGACGAACCGATGGAGGATTTGAATGGCTCCTGTGGGGATTTAGGAGAGGTTTCCTCAACCCCTGAGTCAGGACTTAGACAATCTGTAGAAGATGCCTTTTTAACTGATTCGTCTTTATCTGTTGCTGAAATGCCATCCTTATCCCTTAAAAGTAGATTATTGACAATATCGCCTTCACTGGAGGAGGATGACAGGCTTTTTGGTTTGTTTTCTGGGGGTTTCAGTTGGTTTTTGCTTTTATCCTCCTCTTGATCAAAAGAAATACTTGACTTCTGGAATTCAATTTCTTTGGTTGTGGCAATAGAGGTTGCAATCTGACTTGATGATTCAATTAGACTCTTAACAACTCCACTATGGTAATCTTCTGAAATAATTTCATCTGCTTGGACAGCTTGATCACCATCAGCTGAAGAACAGGATTTTGATTGGTCTTTTAGCTCAACTATGGGTTTGGGCTCCAACACTGACACTGGTTGGCTGTCTGTGAATGACAATGGAGCTTCTTCCTTAGAGGATGCAGTACTTAAAGATACATTATCCCGACTTGGAGAATTTTCTTCCATTTGTCCAACAATATCATCTTGTGACACCAAATGAGATTCCTTTATTGTTTTCTCTTGATCTTCAGTAATTTCTTCACTCACTGTGATTTCAGTCTCTATTGGTTTTTGTCTACTTAAAGCAGGCCTCTGTACCTGTGGTGAGGACCAAGGACTGGTCAGTGAGGACACTCCTGAGGAAACTGAGGAGGAGTCAGAATCCTCAGGAAGAGCAAAGGATACTTTGGTTTGTCTTGTTATTGGTGGAGTCATTTTCTGAATGGGAAATTCTGTGTTGCTGACTGTTGGATAGGAAGCTGACATTTTTTTCGTATTTTCTGTAGAAGTACTTTCTGATGTAGGAATTTCATTCTCATCTTGTTGATCTGAAGGGATCTGTTCCTGTTCCTCTTCTTGAGTTAGTACTTCAGAATCACCTCTTTCTTTAACAATTCTACTGCCTCTCTGATTTTCATTTTTGTTTCCAACAGAGATATTTTTGGCAGATTCAAATGACACATCATTGCTTTCATCTGATAGGGATTTGAATCCTTTTGAAACATGTGGCTTTTCTTTAATTTCTGACAAGGATGCCTGCCTGGGAAGTTTGGGAGATTTTTGGAGAACGTTTCTTATGGAAGACAGCGACAAACTGTCGGAGGAAGACTGGCGTTGTAAAGGTGGAGAGGTTTTTGATTTCTTCTCTTTCACTGAATCGGATTTGTCTGTTTTGGTGCTTGAAGGAAAGTTAGCTTTAAGTCCTTTGGCAGTGGCAATGACAAAAGACTGTAAGGAGGGCCCTATGGATTTGAGGTTTTGAAGGGCACTTGTTCGGAATTTGGACTTGTCTGAGGACTTGAGTGGGTAACACATCTGAGGCTGGGACTCGGTGATAGGACTGCTCTCTACTATAGTAATGGAGGGCACCAGCATTTTCTTAGCAGACTCCGGACTCAGGGCTAGATCTTGTGGGGGACATGGCTTCATGATGATAGGCCGGGTAACTTTCTGAATCTCCTCTTTGATTGGTAAGCTCTGAAGGCGATACTGTCTGGCTAAGCGCTCTATTCCTGAAACACCAAAATTGCATTAAACAAGAAAATCTTTTAATTTCAATGAGTAGAATTACTGTCTATCAAAAATTATTTTGTTATAATACTATTGCTTTTAAGAAAATTGAGAAAAAAATCTACATGCAAAAAATACACATCTATTATATAAGATCATGCAAATTCATACTAAATCCAAAATTCTACCATTTTTTTTTTTATTACGAAGAAGAATCAAATCTTAAGGATATCATTTATTATTGTCACAAGTTTCTTAAGTGATCAGTTGAACAGCCTTGGGGACTAGTGTGCACTGATAAATTCATAATGCAAGCAAACTTTTTAGGGAATGAAAGAGAAATACAGAAGCTGATTTGGACACAAATAACTCCCTGAAAATCCAGTTATGAATTAAAAATTACCTGCATTCTGAATTAACTTTCTTATTTTGCAGTGCCGTTTTAATGCATGAACAAGCAGCTTTTTGAAGAAAATAATCATTTCTTAAAAATACATTTTAAAAATAAAACTGCTTGTAATTAACTATGAATTCTTCTGAAAAATCCACAAATTAAATGAAAGCTAGCAAGCAAACACAATGTCTTCATTGACTTGATTTTTTTAGTTATGATATTCCCTCTAGCAGCCGTAACCTTGACCTTCAAATTTAAGATTTTGTTAACTGCCTGCTACTATCTTGCTTCAAATGAAATATAACAGGAAAATACCAGTAGTTGTTTTAAAAAGAAGAAAAGCCTATAACCGGTAGTCAAAAATGCATTAAACCTCGATTATTTTTGTGAAAGGTAAGGAATAGGACTTCAATAGGACAGGAGCTATACCTTTCATAACATGACAATAACAATACTACTGTTTACTGATCTTCACTGTGCACCGACAACATAAGTAAGAAAATGATTGAACAGGATACAAGACGGAAAAATTGACAGCATGGAACAACTTGAAATTCTAATGAACAATACTTCTATGCTAACAAAAATAACCTACTAAGATAGATATGTATTGACTAAGTATCTCAATTTCATAGAATTTACATTACATTTCTAGTTACTAGTCCTACTCAAAGTATATTACCGGTATTTAGTGTTTCATACAACACAAAGCTCACCTTAGCGAAGAACAATATGTACATGTATTTGGAATGTACATTTAATTTGTTAAATAGTGAACATTAAGGCCGGCCGGAATACTAGTGTTCTAACAAACTTGGATGTAGTGAATGAAAGCAAGGAAATACACATATAATAAAATGAATAGAAATTTTATTTTAAGTCGCACAGAAGGAAGAAAAGTAAATTTAATTTGCAACAATTAGAACCCCTTTCATAATATTAAAATATTCATTCTATTTTTTTGTGAGGAAATGAAGTATTGCTATATGAATTCCATAATAAAATCTTTTGGTATGATGAGTTGAAAAAGGTTTGAATTCATGACAATGACTTATTTTAATATAAAGTTACTCTTACTTTCATGATAATCTGGTATGTTCCGTACAAATCTTTCAAGCTAATCTTGTGCAACATTAGAGAGAATCTATTGACATTAATTGGCAGACAAACTTTGATCAAGATTTATGTAATTTGAATATATATTCTAAATAAAATTAGCAAACTAATAAAAAGGGGGAACTGGGGTTTTTTTCTCTTAAAATTCTGCTTTTGAAAAATAAAAAAGAACACAGCATGACACACAAAGGTTCAACAGAGGTCAGGGGTCAACAGGCTAGACAAGGCTTCAAGATTCAGTGCCAACTAAACATGCTTCATTACCTGTGTGCCATTAATACCAGCCAAAAGTGGTGTCTCCTACAATATTACGTGGTACTAGTATTCAGTGAATCAATAAACAAATCTAATCTCTACATCAAAATGATACCGCAAATCTTAACTATATACTTGTGTACAGTACTCTGCTTGACTAATTCATCAAGTTACTCCACACACCATGCAGTCATTATAAATCAAGTCCACAAAAAGTCCATTAACTTTGCCTTTTTTTTTTTAAACCCATGCAAATATAATTTTATCAATGTAAGACACATGCATGTAGATAACTGCATGCAGAGAGTATATAATTATATAAGTATGGTAACCCCTGGATACAGTGTGGCTGGACTTCAGGAAGAACTGGTTAACCCGAACACCTGTAGATAATGGAGCCAAACCAACAAAGGCGTGAGGAGAACTGAGCTTTGGGGCTAATGACCCTCCCCAGATTTAGAACTATAAATAAATAAACAAGAGAAAACTGTCTAAAACAGATATTTTCTGGGAAGGATGGTCTGTGTTATAATATAGAGAGCTTAAATTGTAAAATTCATGGCAACTTGTTCAATTGTTTTTCTGTATTTCAATCAGTTCTCTCACAAGATTTTTTATTTTTTAAATGAAATTAATTACAATACATAAGATTTGTTCAATGAATATGAAGTTGGGAGGAATCAACTGCCACAAATGCCCAGTTCAGTTGAAGAGTGAGATGGGGTGGATCAAACCATTAGAACGGGTGACTTACATTTACACGTAGCCCAGGAAATCAATGTGGACTGGAATTCAAGATGCAAAATAAAACCACATTGTTATTAGTCATCACAAAACAGTTAATTACACAGATATCTACAGCACTTTAACATATCACATTTTGAGTCAATTAAACATGTATTGTGCACTTTACATTTCTTCCTTTTCAAATGAATACACAAAATTTCAAAGCAATCAAAGAAAATAAAACACAAATAAATATAAACTTAGTCATTGTTAGAGTCAGAGACTCCGAGCTTAGTAAAAAGTGATTAATTCTTGATCACTGTTATTTGACCCAAAAATCAAGGGATTAGAGCTGCATCATATCCTGATTTTCTTTAATGATACCAAAATACTTGACATATTTATTTCTGATCAAAAAGTTCATAATTAAAGATATTCATATGAGATTCAGAAGAAATCAATTAGCATGCTTGTCCTTGCTTTCTGGGTCTGATAATTAGTATGGCATTAGCATTGTCTTCAGAATAAGCTGGAACAAAATAATTCATTAATAGCAGTTAATTTTCCTTACCCTCTGCTTTAGTTGAAGATTCCAACACATGCATAAAGTCACAATTAAAATACTTATGTTTTCTGTCCTGTCTTTTTGCTCTTGTTGTATCATATACATGTACTGTGAAATCATTTACATTTGTGGGGGTCAATTTTCATGGATTGTGGGTTTTATGCTTATCATAGGTATATAATTTTGTGGAGGTTTCAGTTTCAGTAAGAAAGATAACTCTTTCTAAATTTATTTTCTTTGAGGATGTAAATTCATGGGGGAGGGCTACCCATGAATACCATGAAAATTGAGCCACCATGAATTCTACTGATTCCACAGTATTACATGTTTGAATCAGCTGTTTTTAATAATTCAAAGCACGTTTTAATTAAGTAATTAAATTTACCAGTACTGATCTGAATAAATATATGAGCATGTTAATTAAAGCAACCCACAAATTTCAATCCCAAGCACTTTCAATGTTTGACCTTAGATCTAATCTTGTTTATGTATATCCAACATCTGTAGCCCTATAGCTCCTGATAAGCTGCTTATCTAGGAATTAGAGTTGCCCCACGTACAATGAAATTAAGAAATACACCAATATGTATATACATGTATATGTGTTTTACTGTCATTTAGGATACACCATACATATACACAAGCATTTGATGTACATGCAGAATACATTTAAAGTAAAACTCAATGTAGGTATATACTTTAGTGTGTTTTCTAACATGCTTTCAAAGCACTATAATAGTCCTGCCATAACAAGATTTTGATTTACATTAGGTATCTACATGTAAATATATGTAAATATATACATTTATCCCTAAACCATTCATCTGTCTATGTACCATCCACTAAATAACAACTTTGATACATGCAATAATTCATCATGCAGCTTGTTACCTAATATTTAAAAGAACCATGCATGACATCCACACGATCTGCAGATCAAGGGAGAGAAATGAGAATCAGGGGAAATCACTCCATCTAACATCAACTCAGGAAAGTGAAAGCACACAAATAAGCTATGGTGACTACACTACCTTTGCAAGTTGTTGAGGAAACAGAATTTGCATGCTGGGAAGAGAAAGATTCGTCGGGAAGATTTAAATCCGTGAAGTCATCGTCGAAGTCTACATCGGCATTATCATCTGAAAGGGTCACTGATACAACTCAAGGCCATGCAAACATCAAGGCAAAGGTTGCATAAAAAGAAATAAACATGAAATTCTAGCAAGCATGCTTTGGCATTTGGATTTAAACAAAAGTCATTTTTAAAATCAGTAAAATATGAATGAGAGAAATGCAAGAAATCCAATTTTAAAGTTTATAACATTTTAAACACTTCAGACAAAGGAACAATATCTGTATACATTATTTCAAAGCACTACTCTCAAGAGAGACTTATAGATACATGGGTAAAATATCTGGCAATATACAGTACACACACAGCAACTGGAGACAGTCCACTCTACACAAACACTAAGCATGCAGGTAACAAATCACGACTGGATTTCCTGATCAAGGATAGAGAAAATTCACACACCAGAGGATTCACTCCACACAGGACTAAGCAGACAGAGAGAGCTCAAACAGGACAGATACGTACAAAGTTTCACAACTTATCCATGAAGCAATGTTCAAGATGTATGCATAATGCAATTTGTTTATTTTAACCCCCAGAATCAGATGAATAAATGCATGCTCTCTGAAGATTTTCTAGCCACACATAAACATAAAAGGCCCCCCCCCCCCAAATTTCTGTGAAATATTATCAAATAAGACAGAATTTTAGGGCTATGTAAATGTTAAACTAAGAGTCCTACGAGTTTTGACAGTTATTTGAACTATGTTATGTACAGTGTACATGTTAATGACTAACAAGAATTCAATTAATTTTTTAAAATTCTGTTTAGTGCTAAATCATTACGCCAACAGAACATATTACATGAAAAATTTTGAAATTGCATACTAAATGAATTACTTTTTAAAATAAGAAAGAAAATACAAAAGAATTTATTTTAAAAAAATTAGGTACACAAATAGTATTGTAAAGTTCACCATCCACCTGGACAATTTACATGAATACATTCAGAGTGACACATGAGGAGTTTGAGACAGTAACGAGAACATGAGACAGTGCCACAGACAGACATGTGTTCAAGCTACATGGCTATACTGTGAGGTTAGTGTTCGTTACCCTCGGACACAGCTGGGGGTGAGGAGCTTTTCTTGTCTGTGCTACCCGGTAAAACATAGTCCCTGTCAGAAGTCTGCTGGAATAGAAAGAGCCCATGTGGCATCAACTACATACATCCAGTGGTGGTGAAAGGTTCAACCATTTTCTGGTACTAGAGTTTCTTCTATTTATTGTCAGGGCCATTTTTGTCCTATGCATAACATATCATTTTTTCTGAAGATGTTGATGAGGTTCTCAATGAGATTTTAAGTACAAGTTAGCTTGGAAATCTTTCTCAAAGAAAATTAAGTGCACCATATAATGTACTTTTAAATGTGTAATGTGCAGTTAAATTGGTACAGAAGTGCCATTAAACAGAGCTATCAGAGCTCAGGCTACATTATACATAAATGTACATCATAATATTGCTTGATAAAAAATTTTCCACAGCAAAACAAACACTATAAAATGTCTACCTATGGAAATCACTTTAAGTTTCTTTTATTCATCTCTCAATCAGAAAATGAACAAAATATATATATATAAAAAAAAAAACGCTGAAATTTAATTAATGAATATCTAAGGATAGCATGATAGTCAAATACAGAAAAGAACTTCTCCATTTTACAACTAGAGTAAAAGAACTAATTTGAGAAGAAATATTGATAAATATCGCAGCTAAGCTCACCATTTCTACTAAATATACTTGCAAATTCAATAGCACTATAATCAAATCTAAATATGGATAGAACTGAAAAACCAAGGGACACAACTCCCAAAAGCTGTCTGAGATCTGTAATATGTATACATCTGGAATGTGAAGGATTGTACTGCAAGCACTAATCTCAACACACTTTACCTTTTTTTTTAACCATATAAGATAATCTAAAAATAATTACACTGCTTACTACCATGAATTCGTATGAACATACACTGTAATTTCAGTACAAGAAATATCACAGAATTGAATTTAGAAAGATAAATAATTTTACAATGCAATAATAAAACTTTTTGAATATCTTTGGAAACAAATTATTTGTATTAGTTATAAAACACTAGGTATAAAATGAAGTTTAGACAAACCAACTCCTTTCACATACCTTGGATTTGCCATCATCTGAGAAATTCAACAGGTCCCCTTCCTCAGTGCTGTAAGATAAGAGAGCACTTAACACTACAGAAACTAAATTTGTTGAATAGTTTCAACAAGACTTAGAAACACATTTAAGTTTATATTTCTGTCAAACTTATTATTTTTTGCTCAGACATCACAAGACTCCCAATACCTAGATCTAGTTTTGGTGCTTTTTTCTTTGGTTCCTTCTAGATCTGCAAGCAAAAAAAAGCATATAATAGAGTAAATAAAAAAAACTTTTAAATGATGAGATTTTAGAAGTTCCCTTGAAATTCTAATGAACATTGACCTATTGACCTAAGGATGAAGTGAATGGCTTCCAAAAGGATCCCTAGGACTCAATCACCTGACTTACCTGCTTCCTTCTCGTGGCGATTCTGTCCATTCACTGACAACTGTTCCACTGGCGTCTCTCCAGGTATCAACTCATACTCTGTCTCGGGACCAAAGATCTCCTGTACAAATACAGCAAGATAAACATTAAAAGTGTGCCCTGCTTTGTCCTATTTTAGACTTTGTAAGACATTTTCTTTGAAAATTTTTCTGCAGTATTAGGTACATGTATCTCACCTCCCCCTCCACCCAGAACAAATTTCTTACTCTAGCAAAATAAATACACATAATTTATGAATATACATAATACTATAGCAGCAAAACTGCAGAGAAATGATAAGCCCACCTTGACATTAATGATCAAAAGCTCCACAGTCCGAGTTTGATGAGGCGTGTCAACCAGTGAAGCCAGGCTGCCTGTTCCCTCTCTAAAAGAGGACAAAAATATATCAATGATTTTTATAAAAAAAGTAACTAACATGGTTATATCTTTGAAACTGATTACACAGTGTTGATATTTGACTGATCCAAACAGACTATAAGCTACTCACAAAGGCCTAAGAAGTGTCGGTCCGAACACAATACCAAGGTTACTGGCCGTCATTTGATTTGAACTGCTGTATGATGCAATCCTGAAGAAAACAAAAACAATTCAAGGATCAAGAATCAATCCTCTACCACACAGTAAGCTACTATTGAAGGTAGGATAAAAGGGAAATAACTCTTTTCAGAGCAACAAAGTTTACCTGGACAAATGATGTATTAGCATTGCACATGTTTTGAAATTGGAATAAGGAAGTTGTGAAGCCAGGTCTCCAAGCTTGTTCACTGTGTCTTCTTCATTCAACACATTTCCCATGTTATCCTGCATTAAAATAACATTGAGAAATTGGTAGTCAAAATTTGAGACATGCATACTATTCAATGAAGAACTGAAAACAAAAATGCTCATACCTTTGCAACTTGTATAAAACTGGAATACAGCTTAAAGCTAAGAAGAGGTTCAGGCAGCTGAGGAAAAGAAAAAACTCACATTACTATCACACAGCCATCAATCAATTTCAAAAATCACTCACAAAGCAGCTCAATAAAAGTACAGTTATTTTACCTGTCTAAGGTAGAGTTTCAGAACATTAGATATGACATTAGGATGCTCATCATCTAAGTTCACAGAGTCTGGGTCCTTTTCAAACTTGGAACATAGGGACTCCACCTTACTCTTCACTCCCGACATTCTGTAGATACCCTTTAAATCCAGAGAATAAACTGACTTCACCCTATCTAGCTTAAACCTGATGGACTCAGTTCATCCATGTGTACATTAATAAGATAGTATGTCAAACACCAAAATAAATAGTTAACATTATTAAAACAAAAAACACCCAAAAAAGAACTTAAAATTGCTTCACAAAATTTGGGTTTCTTTTTCAATTTTCTGAACAGACATTCTATTATAAGACAGTGTGATGTGTTATTCTTCTGTAAGCTTACTTTGATCATGATGCCCCGTTTTTCTATTTCTGTCAGACATTTTGTCACAATAGAAGGGATGGCGGATCGACTTTTCTCCACCTGCTCCTGGAAATCTACACCAAATGTTGTGTTTCGTCGCTTGTTCTGCCTCTGCAATATCAGGTTAAATATTGCATTTCACATACCAAATTTGTACTGTTTTATAAGAATTACAGTTAAAGGAACACACCTGTAAAACTGTCAAGCTTAACCAATTGATTGAATACAGTTCTACTGACGTGTTATCATGTCTCACCTTCAGTAAAGCTTGCAGATCCACTTCTGTAGAGGGTAAACCTAGCAAAACAGCTTCACCTGCAACAAACAAATCAACACAATACCTGTAAACTCCATATTCAATCCAACTATATAAGTCTAAGTACGTGTATAAACATCTTGTATCTAACCATAATTATTACTCTTCATCGATATATGTCAATTTGGTTTATAATCATTCTGAAGTATTCAGTATTCACACAAATAAAATATCTACCCTCAGCTTCTTCCAGGTCATCAAGAGAGCCTGCTTTGACGAAGGGTTTCCGCCCACTCTGGTGGGGACTACTGCTGGGGGAAGACTCCACAGAGCGACTGCTCCCACTGTCCGACTCACTCACCAGAGTTGTCCCCCATGCTTTCACTCTATATCGGTCTGAATCAGAAAAACAAACCTCCACTGGTAATTTTCAAGTAGATAATACTTAGAAAACAGAAAAGAAAATGTAGATTTTTTTTGAACAGAAAAGTAAATGGCATTTTCAAAAAATCTGTTTCTTATTCTTTTAACTCGATGAACTAGGTTACAAAATATACCATTTCTACCCATGAGTGGAGATTCATCCTGTAACTGGAGATCATTGGATGATCCAGTCGACTGCCCACTTGTTTTCCTCTGTGACTCTCTGAAACAAAAATAATCAATTGTCCAGTTCCTCGTAATTTTCACACAAAATATTCACCAATACCCTATAACCAATAATACATAACGTACAAAAAGGATATAACTGTGTGTGTACCTTGAGGAAATAAATGGTTCGAACACAAAGGCATCCTCTTTCATTGGTATGTTGGTGGGGGACATGGAGACACTGCGAACAAAGGCGCCGAACTGAGAGCCAGGCTGGTACTTCTGACTGGCCTCACACAGGGACTGGTACTGGACAGAGATCGGGGCCGTCAGGGTGTGCAGGAGGTCAAAATACTCCACCGTAACCTACGGAACACAACACATTTTACTTAGTGTCCCTCCCAGAGTCAACTATTAATTGGTTATAGGGATATTCATTAAAATATGGTACTACAATGTTCCAATTTATTGTAACAGTTTTCACTCACTGATTTTATAACTTGGTCACACAACAGAATCTGTTCTCTGATCTTGGATAAAAGTTCCCCCTGCAAAATAACACATAATCAATCCGTAATAATATTCAAGTAATAACACATGCATTACTAAAATAAAAGTGAAGCCTTGTCAAACTGTAAAATCTTGCTTCTAAGGTGTACCTTAGTTTTGGCCAGTTCCTGTTGTTTGGAGTTGGCTTCTGCCACACAGGCTTTGTATGTTGTCTCCGCTTCAGCTGCCTACCAATCAAAACACTTACAACTTAAAACATTGGCTATTTTCCCAAGACCACCTAGACAACCCAATTCATGTATTTCTGTCCACCTTTCCACAACATGAAACATGGGTACTGATTTATGTAAAATGACTCATTTATCAATTCCTTTTATATCATGCACAGTAATACTGTACACAGGGAAATATTCGCCCCCATTTTATTTTCCCCCTTTCGTCCTCATTGCCAGCTGGCAAATTCAATAATGGGCAAATGCCAATGTCTCATATTATCTTTCTTTAAACACAACTGTGTCTGGGCGAATTCAAGACGGGGCGAAACTGTTTACAAGTGTAAAAGGGCGAAAATTTCACAAGGCGAAAATAACCCCGAGTATATAGAGTAAGTTCGAAACCATATCTTAAATTAAGAAGCTCTTTCGGACTTTTCTCCCTTCCCACCTTATGCATGGCATCCTCCTCCAGCTTTTTGCGCTTGTCCATCTTACTGAGGACACTGCTGCTGTTGCTCTTGTCAAGCATGTCGGACTCGACCTTGGAGGACTGTTCCCGCGCCTTCTCGTACTCCTGCTTTCGCATCATGTACATGGACTGGGACTTCCTTAAACTGTTCACTGCTTCTTGCTGTAAAAGAGATAAAATTACTGCACAGTTTCAAAAGTACAATACACTCAAAAATTGAAATCAAGGATATTCATGATTGCCAACCATGATATATGTTCATCATTTAATGATCTAAACAAATTAACGAATACAGTAAAACACCATTTCAGGGAACACCTACTATAATAAAATCACACTTTTAGCTACATAATCTTTATTCCTTGTCCCTCTAACAGACAATATATGAATTTGTCTGATGAAAAGAATCACATTCATAGAGAATTGTTCATGAATTTATTTGATAAAACATTTAATAAGAATCGTTCCTGATACTGCTTTATAACTGTGTTTTACTGTATCTGGTACAAGTGCCTACCATTTTCTTGACTTCTTTGACCCATGTGTCCTTCACAGACCGTCTCATTTTGTCATGTTCAGACCTCCTTGTGGTCAGAGGCTGCAACATTCAGACACAAATTGAAAACAATACAAACAAAAGAATGATACTCTAAATAACCCCCCCCCCCCCCCAAAAAAAATAGATTTCTTAAAGTAGTCCGAGTATCTCACTACGTCATAATACGGATTTTACAATATTGGTTCGACTTTTACAAAGCCTTTTTATACCCGGTATTGATTTTGCTCTACATCGCTGTTGTAAACAATGGCAATAATAAGCAATTAGAACAGTAATATATGTATTATTTGAGATATAGAAATGATTACTGTTGAGAAACTCGATTCTGTTAAAGTAAAATGAAAAACGAAGTTTCTGATTAACCAGGATCTCAGGTATGCTTATATCTTCTTTGTTTTGACCCCCCCCCTCCCCCCGAATTTTTCTTTTTCTTTTACTAAAACCGGTTTAAATTTAGAGACAGAAGCTATTTCGAATTTAATCAATCGTCAATTAATTAATGTTTAAATGATATCTAACATTGTTGACAGATCTAAGCAGAAAACTGTAGCAAAACATGATTTTTACGAATTTTTTTGTCAGGGTCTACTTGGTTTAGAGCTTATAGCGTGAAAAGTAATCCGTCAACATATAATTTATTTTACCAAATCTTTTTTCTAAGATGTCAATCTATAGAATAAACACCATGAATTTAAGTTTGAGTCCATAAAATAGTAAAAAAATTACCAAACGGGATACTAGCATTGCATTTTTTGTATTCTATTTTGATACATCAGGTCCATAAAGCGTACTTACTTACAAAAATTTGCGCAAAATTATTGATGAGATATAGCTTAAATAAATATTTATACTCTATTTTGTATGTTCAGTTCTAATTTTCCCAAAATTGGTAATTATTTTTAGGAAAAACGGACGTCTGTCAAATTTCATAATTGTCAATAATTTTCACAAGGGGGTAAACCCGTCTGAGAGGTGATAACAAACAAACTAGCATGTAAACATACATATTTTCTTTTGTATATGTATTGCAAGAATGTATATTTATCATATAAAGCTAAGCATTTAATGATTGAGCCCATTTAGTGCCGAGTATAGGACTACCTTAAACAAATAAAGGGCTCTTATTTCTCCAAGTTAAAAGAAAAATATCTCGAGTAGCTTTAGAGCTTGTAGAAACATACTAAATAATATCCGGAAGGCTCTCAATTGCTTTTACTTCCTTCTCCCAATCAAAGCTACTGAAACTACTTGAATATATAGTACATACATGTACATGTAGTTCCAATTCTTGATGCACAGATTTGGGGAAGGGGGGGGGTGTTAAAGTTGTTCCATTTGGAAAAAAATTTCTAGATCTGTGCATGTGCATTATGGCTGTAGTGTCACCTACCTCCACAAACTTGGTGGACTGTATGAGTGTCTGTGTGGCTTGACATGTTGAGGCATACTCAATATCCTACAAAATAAACCAGTTACACGCTATAGAGGTTTGTTCATGCTCAATGAAATTCATTTTAAACCCAAAACTTTGGTGTCAAATTGGTTTAAATCTTTTCCTCTTTCATTAAATGCATAACTTAACACTTGCACATATTTAATTAAGAAGAAACTTGACTTTCATTTCAGAATTAGAGAAAAAATGGATTCAGTTTTGAAGAGTCTTAAAGTTTTTTTAAAATGGCATTAAAAACATAGAAACATAATTCTTTTATGTTTCATTGACTTGAGCTTACTTGTGAGATCGCTGTACAAAACACAGACTGCAGAGGCAAAAAACCCTGAAAAAAAATCATCACATGTATTAAAATAGAAACAAAACATCCACCAAATTTTGAGTTTCCTCAACATCCCCAAGGTCGCATCACAAGCTACAGAAATTCAATGTTACATTTCAATCATGCTTTCAATAGAAAGACTGGTCTACAATTACCTCCTCTGAGAGGACAGGGAGCATATTGTTTGCTAGTCTGAGGACATTCTTGGTGTAATCAGCCTCTGAAAATCAATTCAAATCAAAAACATAAATTGCATTATCCCAATACTGGAATTGGATCAAGTTCTTTTGACACATCAATATTGTACTACAAGCCAGCAAACATCATATAACGACAGCAGCCAATATCACACACAGAAGATAAAAACTGACTTGAACAGCAATGCATGGCTTAAAAAAATTTCTTTAAAAAAAATATGAAATACCTTACACAGTTATTCTTCACTATCCTTGTTTTGTCCGATGCACTCAACTTACCTAGTTGTGTCTTTTTCTCTATATATGTAGTGATCTCTTTCATGTACTTGGACCACGCCTTAGCCCTTTGCATGGCCAAGTCCACCCCAGCTTGCAATCTTAGCAAAATGGAATCAATCTCTTCAGGATTCATAGCTGTAAGATACCAAAAGAAATATCACTCCTGCATGTACCATTGGGCTAGCATACAAAGTATTCAGTTTTTTCTGTGTAAAACACTTCAACAATGCAAGTTCGCAAGCAGGATACTTTTTCCCTCCCTCTCAGCAAAGACATTTTTAAAAAAGTCTGCAGGATGAGAATAGCTGCAGCTTTTTCGTGATGGAGTACTTCCCTGTTAAATTGCTTTTGCATCAGCCAGCACTTTTGATGATAGATGAAGCAGACAATGGATTCATTAGCTAACATGCCACTATCACAATTACATACAAAGTAAAACTTGCCATATCATTACATTTCACTTAATGAAAAGGTCACCTCTACCTCTAGGGACTCTACTTAATAGGTCCTTTGATTGCGACAGTTGCCCGATTTCTGAATAAAACACTCAATATCAACCCAGTGCATGTTCAATTATTCCTGCATACGACAGGAGCCTTTGTGTAGCTGTCAAGAAGCTCCAGTGTATCAGATTTGTTCCTGCTTTACAGAGTTACTTACTGTCTTGAGTGGCTGGATCTGCAGCACACAATCCAGCATTCTTCTCTAATTTCAAAAGGTCTCCGTAAGACTGAGAATCAAAAAGAAGAAAAATATAAAGGACAATTTGACAGTCTCTACAACAAGCTACTAATTCTTTTCTTTAAATATACAGTGTTTGATCAGAAGTTGATTAAGCAGTCAATTCTCCAGGGATGTAAATAGATCTTGATGAAAAGTTCAACTGATGGAGAGTAAGTGGATCTATTGATGTTATAATTAGGATAGCATCTTGTTACATGCTACACAAGCTATTGTCTCTATAAACACCAGTTTATTAGACCACCTGGGTGTGTATTGTTGACACAACTTTTATTTTCTCTCCCCCTGCCCCATTCCTCACACCCACACCCTATGAAAGCTCTTACCTTGGTTTTGTCCACTTTCCCCTCTTTTGTAAGGGTTATGCTCCCTAGGTCCCCCATCAAATATTCTGACACACTGTAACAATTATCAGAGCATGCAACCCAATATTAAAGTACGATGGATTGACTTAGCATATTTCTACACATTTATTCGAAGATCAATAACCTGTATTTATAAAAAAATACAATGTACAGTTTCACAGCTGCTTGTTCAACCCACCTGCTGCTGAAAGCCAGGGCAAGTTGGTCAATTGCTTCACAAAAATTATGATCGGCTAAAGAGGCTGGGGATAAACCATAATCATGGGCTACAATAAAAAAATAATAAAAACTAAAACTTACATCATTTCTCATGAATTCAAAATAAAATACCTAAAAAAACAACTGTCATATATTTTTTTCTTAATTCAAAACGTGACTTTTCAATATGACTGTAGGTCTATTCATTTTTTTTTTTTTTATTTAACTAAATATAAACTTAACTCACAATACAAGGCACATACTTTTAATTTTACTGATAAGACCCGCAGATGCTGAGAATAGTTCCGAGGACTGCAGTGCAGGATATTTATGAAGAATATTCTTCAAAATGGCAAGGACCTCTCCGAGTCGGGAGTGGGACATAATCCGAAGATCCTCCCCAGATCCTGCAAAAAAAACATAAAGGCCCATCCATCTTGTTACTATCACAGGTGAGAACTTTAAGGATCCAATGCGTCACCTGAGCAGGTAAAACACGATTCCAGATAACAAGCAATAACACTGCAATTGGCTTAGGGATTGTTTTCCCAATGTTTTCCGTTATTTCTCTAGTTCAATCAATCACACAATTGTATTTGTTTGACGTACCATTTTGCTTCTCAACAGAAACTTGAAGAAAAACAAAGTCACCATGAATTTTTGTACAGATGGTTTGCAGATAAAAATAGTTTATCAATAGTTTTTATCTACTTTTTTTTCTCCCCTTCACTTGTATTTCATGATTACAGAGCTTTAGCTATGTAAATATTCAAACCTTGTGTAACTCTCATTATTTCCTTTTTATACACACACAACTCCACCAGCCAGAGCAAACAGCTTTTTGTCCAAAATTATGATCAAAATTCAAGATTATTACAAAAAAGCCTATGCAATTACATTTTATATTTTGTCATGTAAATATGCCATAAGTATCGTTAATGTGTCCGATTCCTCTGGGTTTCTATAGGAGATCATGTTCAGTGACATTCAATACAATTGTACACCTTGTTTGCATTCACCGGCTTTGTGGCTTTTCATGTGAAACCTTTTGAATTCAACTTAAACACTTTATAATCATTTAACATTAACAAGCCATAAATACAAAAGGAGAAGCATCAAGTAACCATCTATTAACATCTGTTAAGTTACACACCATTTAAAGTGACCTAAATTAGACAACATCTATTATCAAACTTCCAAATTAGAATTGACCTCAATTTCCATTTCTCATTTATTCCCAAATTTAAATCTCTTACATGGTATACAATTACTTATACTTTTTGTTTTCTGTCAAACTCAATGATTACTCTCAATAAGGGAGCATTCGGTTTTCAAAGAGGTTTTTTTTTCCTCAATTTAATTTACATAATTGTCTCTAATACAGCTTTACAGAGCTAAAAACTTCAAGGCCTCTTGAAGGCCTCCATCATGTCTACCATTTGTCCCAAACTTACATTGGTATTTTATGGAGAACATAAGTAAATATCTACCTATTTTACAACTTTCTTTCAAACAAGATACTGCCATAAAACTGGTATATTGCAGTTGCAAATCAATATTGGATTTGTTGGTTGATAAAAAAACAAATCATAAATTTTTTTTAAAAATAATTTTTTTTCATAAAGCCATAAAAATAAAATAAATCCCTGTAAAGTTTCAAGTCGCAAATTTTTCAACTTCCTTTTTGAGAGATCAATTTAAAATAAACGTATGTTTCTGAAGCTAAATTGACCTGATTTGCCTTACAGTACCTTACCTGAGAAATCTGTAAAGACGGTTTTGAGGTGAGACAGGCCATCAGAGAACAGCTTGACTTGCTGAGTGAGAGCCAATATATCATCTTGGTCCACAGGGCCAGCGCTGGCTTTCTGGTTATTGTTGAGATTTGTCAAGGACATGCTCTTGGTCATCTTCTGTTGTGATGGGCTGGGATGGGATGGGCTATCTGTGGCTCCCACAGGCACAACACCCTTCTGTGGTCCCTGTTCAATTCAAACGGGTACTTACAATAAACATCTAGGTAAAAAAAATCCATTCTTTAAACTTAAAACTTGATACTTTCATTTACACTAAAAGTACATTTTTAAAAAAATCTCTGCATGCACATTACACACCGAATTACCTTTCTGAATTGATACATAATCATACCTGTTCGATGCAGTATATTTTTTTTCTAACCTCCTTATATGAGGGTTAGAAAATCACATTTACGCAAACATTAACTTTTATGACTTCCATAAAGGTAAAACTTGTTAAGCAACTTTAAAATGTACATTTAAACCTCTCTTATCATTTTCACTTGATAAAAACAGTCGTTAAATTCATTACCCTCTAGGTCCATTTAAATGTGTCCATCGAGTTAAGCTTGTAAAACTAATGACCAATCTAACAACTTCACAATCACTTTTAGATATGGGGACTGTTGGGGCAGTAAAGCAGTGTTTGGACTTCACACAGAGTGGCCAATGCTGCAAGTGGGTCCTTTTACAACTGTTATCAGAGTAATCATCTAGTCACACTCTATGTGTCAGGCCTTACGTCTCTGATCAGCCAACTATGAAACTTCACAGAGCACTCTGCTCATTAAAATCACACTGAACCTCCATATCTCATTCTCCATTGCTATAACCAACATCAAATTAACCCAGCATTTCCTACAAACATCATTTGAAAGGTAAACATCTGTAAACCTGACATGTAATCAATACTTAGTATGTTTATTAGGCCATTACGAGCAGATTGGTCAAATTGAACAAGTCACATTTGCATGTCTATGAACTTGACTAAATTGTCTGTTTGCCCACAATAGAGATACGGTCATAAATAACTCCTTCAATGGGTTTAGTACAGGTGAGTAATTAGCTAAGTGTTCCTTTAGAAACACTTAAGGCAAGGCAAATTCACTTTCATATAGAGTTAAAAAAAAACTTCGCTGTGTTTTTCCTGATGTGGTAAGAAATGCGAATAAATTAGAAATAAGATCATGAAGATATAATTCCATTTTGTAAAAATATTTTTCTGATCAAGAAATGTACTTGTTTTGAGAATTTGTAAAAATTTTGTTCTCGAAAAAATATACAGGAAATAACTCATTAATATAAAGGATTTAGACTAGTACTTTTTTAATATTCATACTTTGACAATTGCAGTTTTCCTTCCCAGTATCAATACTAATGAGGAAAGGTGTTGGTAAATAGAAATACAATTTTATCTGTACTTCAAATGAACTTCTTAACATTGAAAAACATTCTGTTAAAAATAAACTCACCATATTTCTTTCTTTATAAAATAATTTAAAAAATGTAAGAAGTTTTTAAAAGTCATCTTGACCCTGGCATTTACATCTGACATTTACAACAAGAATATAAAATACAATTTTGAAATAACTCCACATAAAGACTTGTTAAGGTAAGTAATGGTGAGTTTTATACAACACTGAAGTAGATACGGTGTTCAGTACTGTCTCACTGATACTCAAGTGCCCCTCCCATTCTCTATAGCTATATAATATAATTGAGTACCAAAGAAATTTAGCCTACTAAAGATTAATAATGACTTCTGTATGTCTTCCAACATTCACTACCTTTGTCCCTATGTGCAGGTGGGATCCAAATATTTAAGCCTACATTTTTTATATAAATTTTGATGCAATCTCTGAACTCCAAGATCCGCCACCAAAACATAAACATCTCAAGTATGTTTCGAAGTTTAGTTCACACTAGCACCAATTTGATCTTTTCTAAGCGTATCAAGTTTATTTTCTTGGTATGTATTTGCAAAAGATTTTGTCAGGGTCACTTATATACCTTTTGTTCCACTACTTCGAGACTTGGTATTTTCTTGGCTGATGCTAATTCCTGACGTTCCACAGCGGACATCACGATAATGTCTTGTAATTTTCAGGATAAGCACCATAATTATGGAATATTTCCATTTCAATCACATTAAACAAGAGTTAAAACCGAACTCGGCATCACCAAACACAGAGTTCACAACTTTTGACAGAACTTCCAAAAGTTAAAGAAGTCGGCCATCATTCGACCGGAAATGAATTAGTCACGTGACCTTTGTAATACCTTTTTGAAAGGTAAAGGCCTTATTAGCTAACCTCTAGATTAGAAGGGGCTAATAAAACCACATTTTAAATTTTCTTTGTGTAACTCTATATGTAAAGACCATTGGTTACAAAGACTTATATTTATTATTATTAGTTACAAAATTTTGAACACTACTGGCAGTAGGCTTATAAATGCGGCAAAAAATTAAAGCACTCAAAATAATAGGCCCGATCGGTTACTGTACAGTACATATATATTTTTGCACATGATCTCTCGTATCTAGTATTGTCTTTGATAACCTAAACGCAGGACATACTTGACATATTTAGTATTGAGCGGTACTGGTTTTAATTTATAAATCAGTCAGGTTAAATATTTATTAAATATAAATAAAATAATTTTTAAGTCTTAATTAAAGTCCAACTGGCTAATTAATCCTCTGATTTATCATTCATTCGCCATGTCAGCTGTTTATTTTTTATGCATCGTTTCGGAATCAACTAAAGAGCAACTACATGTATATTTGTGCAGATTTAAAATGGGGATGTTGGTTCGATCCATCCCTAATCTTCGCTCGCCGAGGGAGGAACCGATTCGCGTATTTCTTTATGAAGAGATGGGATTAGATTATTCTCTTTTGAGAAGTCGACAGGTAGGCTATAGCCTACATCCACTTCAGTCGGATGTAGGCTATGCCTGTCCACTTCTCAAAAGAGAATAGTATTAGATGAGAAAATAGTGTAAAAAAAAGAATCGGACACTTGCCTACCAAAGATATCCGATACCAACCCTCTTGAATTTTAGTGCCATATGGCAGAGTTATTCATTTAATTACATAAACCTATAATTTATAGTTATAAATATGTATTTAACTAATCCCTTTTCCCGCGAAACACTGACCCTATTGAGTTCTACATGTATTATCAATTGCATTAACAAAAGTAGGAATAAACAGGAACGTAGCATCGTTTTTTAAAGTGGGAGGAGGGGGGGGGGCAAACTTATCCAAAAATCTTGACCAAAAAAAAAAAAAAAAAAGAAGAAAGAAGGCAACTTCTCAAAGTCATGAAAATCCTAACTAATCCGGGGGAGGGGGGAGCAGAGCATAGCGTACCTCTAACTTTATATAACACCAATTTTATTCTGTTTATTTCCTTCCTTTCCGAATTCCATTTTATACAGCCCCCCCCCCCCCCCCCCCCCCCCCCCCATGCCCGATGCTACGTGTCTGGGTATAAATATAGCCATATCCCTTCAAAACTTAAGGGTCTTCTTTTTTAAAGATAATTTTTCTTTTTCCTTCTACTTTTTATAATTATAAACTAATTGAAATAACTGTTTGTTTTCATTGTCACATATTGCGCTGTCACCTCAAAGTAAAACATGAGTATTGACAATGATTAGATATATGTAAAAGTAAGTAATTTGCATTTTTAACAGAAACATGTATTTTCCCTCTTAAAATTGGGAATGGAATCATTTTCTTAGACATCCCTTGAAAGCGCATTCCATTCATTAAAAACGTGGGAACAAACGAAGATTCATACAATTGTAAACAACATTTTGGTATAGAGTAATTCTGTGCATTTTTGGTAGTATAGTTAGATGCATTGACACGTTTGTTTGGAAAAATATGCATTACATAACTGAGTAAAATATTTCGGTCAATTATATACATTATTTTGAACCTTGATATTTCCCTTCTACTACAAAGCGTTTCCCACCCTGTTTCAAAGTAAAGAGATTCCTTAAACACAAAAATAGGTATATCAATTGTAATTTTTCTAATTTTTCAGAATCAGTATACCATAGAACATCCGCCCCATACATCAGATTCTAACTTAGGCCTTATAAATGAAGTACATAGTTGTGACAGTGAATTACTTTTAAGTTTAAATTTGAGTATTTTCATTAATCCCAAATTCGTATTCCATGAGCGTTTGCTTGAATAGTATATATTATAATCTGCAAAAATGTTAACATATTATCTGCTATATCCTTTACATAAATAAGAAATAACAATGGCCCAAGTAGAGAGCATTGAGGCACTCTAACATTAAAATACTTAATAGAAGAAAAGTGTTTGGTTCTCGATACACAACCCTTTGCATGCTTTCTATTTACAAGGTTACAACTATTAAACAATTGGAATAGTAGTACCATATGAAATTTAAACAATAAACCTTTATGCCAAACTCGGTCAAATGCTTTTGACAAGTCGCAAAAAATCATAATACAACAAGCCTGACCTTTATTAAATGCTCTTAAAATATGATCATACGCTTCTCTACGCTGATCAAAAGAGGAGGGATACGGTAAAAATCCAGCTTGATACTTCAAGGGTCTTGGACACCATTTGAGCTCAAATTTTTCTAAATTTATTTTTTCATTTTTAATATTAATGATTTGTCAAAATTTGAAGCTACAAGCTTCAACAAGTGTTACAAGCGAGTTACAGAGGTCAGAATTCTTTGTTTTGTAACACAAAACTCGAATCCTGTAATTGTTTACATAGCGTTTTATTGGTATCAGTTTTAATCTAATGTTGCTTTTATTTGTTGATAAATTTATTTATGAACTCATTGAATCAGTCTCTTGTTTGCCACGAGGTATTTTGTCAAAGAAATTGTAATTTCTCTACTTTACATTATTTGTAAACAAATAAAAGACTCGAGCTTTGTTTACATAACCACGACTTCTTTCCTCCGTGTCTCTCTTATAGCTTGACTTCTTACATTCAAATTTTGGTGAATCAATTTTAAAAATACTCGAGTAAACCATTTTATACAAAAAAATAAAGATAAAATTTTCATCTCAAATCGTGTCTAGGTCCCTTTAAGAAAAGATTTTCTCGTGAGAAAAGTTGTATACATGTCTAAAAATAATTTGCTCCATTGTCTTTGAAACACATTTTTAAAATAAGGAAACAGGTCTGAAATTTGACATTGGAGACGATTCACCTTTCTTGTATAAAGGCAGGACATTGGATATTTTTCCACAGCTTGGAAATATACAATCCCTTAAATGAACAACAAGCATAGAGGCTCTCCTATTGTCTACATAGTATTTTTATGCATTTTATGACTAACATTAACCGGCTCCATAGCTTTGTTCGCTCGATGGATTGAAATAATATCTATTACATCTTGTTCAGAAATAAATACATCTGAGATAAAATTGTTGCATGCAGAATTGAATTCCGGTAAGCTAGCGTGACTGTCATTGGCGTTAAGACATGAAATGGAGGAAAGATAAATATTTAAAATTCGGCCTTTTCTGCATTTGTATAAGTTATGAATTGTTTACCATTTTCTAGGGCAAATTGCAATGGGGGAATCTCGGTAGACATTTTGATATCAAAAACATTCTTCAATCTCCAATAAAATTTGAAATTATTTTTACTGGAATCTAAAAGATTCTAAAAATCTATGAAATGTTTTAATAATTATCAATAGCATATTTTTTCATATTGTTTTCTTTATTATGTGATTTTTGAATTTTTGCATATCTAAAGCGTTTTTAGATTTCCTTGCTATCTTCCTTAAACGGTTTCTCTGTCTAATCTCTTTCCGTAAGGCTGAGTCAAACCATGGTTTACATATATGTATCTTTACTAGCCAAGGGTTTCCGATCTGCACAGCTCCAAAAAACCTTTGGCTAGCGAAGATAACGCGGCACACGTAAAGGTATGTTTACAAAAATTTCTTATGATATCTCGGAAGAAAGTTCCTAAGACAAATCGAAAAATATCCATCCTGTATAGATGATTCAAATACATGTATTTGTCATATATGGAAAATAATAAGATATTTCGAAATTATAATAATAATAATTGTAATAATATAAAAACTTTGTACCTGATGCAATAAATATTATTTAATACATACTCCTATTCTTTTTAAATTCACGTATATGCATTTGAAATGATTACATGGGTTACACTTAGAATCTTTAAGTATATATTCATTGGACATGTGTGCCAATACCCCCACCCCCTCGCCGCGAAACATTATAAGTTTTATTATTGACGATTGTGAATACTCCGAGATTTGCGTCAAAAGGGAAAATAATTGTTATCGGAATGAAATGAATTGAAACATTATCAAAAGAACTTAAGCAAACGAAATTATTCCGTTATTTAAAAGTACCTCTAAGTATCTAAATAATTTATTCATAAAGTGAACAAGGAAGTTAATTAGCTGCAGGTCTGTAGCTCCCGGTCTGAAAAATTCCGATGGTCGTCCATCCGATTTTGTTCAGACAGGGAGCTACAGACCTGCAGCTACAAGGAAGTGAGATAGAAAAGTACGTTTTAATCATATATTTATATGAAACATCTAGTTCAGACATATATGCAACAATTTTATGCCCAATTTGCCTGTGATATAATGTATACTTTTTATATATTTACAAGAAATTAGTTCACACAACTTGAAAAAGTTGAACATTTTAAAGATTAAAACCGGAAATCCCAACGGTTAAGTTGGAAAAATCCACTTTAAAGTTGAAAATTCCAAGTTTAAAGTTGAAAATTCTAACTTTAAAATTGGAAAAAATAAAAAAAATCAATCTTAGATATTTTAAAAGTTTGAAATTTCAGAGACATACAGACTGTCATCGTCGGATACCCACGGGTGATCGCGTCTTTTACTTAAAAAACGCGATCACCCGTGGGTATCCGCGACGATGACAGACTGTAGTACTAAATATATATGTAGTAATTCAAAACAGCCGGGAGATCCACAAGAGTGAAGTCCTGTATTGCAAAAGACACCAAGCACGGGGCGATGCCAAAGTACTTATTATTACAATACATATACCGTGTTAGAGTTGTTTTGGTTATAAAAATACACATCGGTATCGTCGTCCTGAAAATATTGTTTCGTCTCAAATTTCATTGGTCAAGCCAGTTACACCCTCATGCATTCGGAACTACTCGAACACTCATTGAGTGTGGAAGAAATCAGAGGAGTGGTATTTCAGGTCAAGGCCTCAAGGAGAAGCGATGTCCGTAAGTTTTCAACTTTTAATTGAAGATTACAATGATTTAAACACTCTTGAACAGTGTAACCTTATATTTATAACAACGAACAGAGAGCAGAAATCTTTGTTTTTATTGTGAAGATGATCAGAATTTCTTTTGTCTTCAATGCCATTGATCAAAGCAGGTGTTTACCACAATGATCCAGTTTGGTGGCAGATTGTTGGCGGATCTCAATGGAGTATTATGAATTCATTTTACACAATTGTGTATATTATTTTTAATAACTACATTATCAAATTAAAGAGACAATTATGATAGCAGAAATCATTTATCTTTATAATATAATACGTGTACAATGACAAATTTCTGCTTGTTTGACTTGTTAAAAATGTAAATCAAACTGCCAATTTTGAGCCATTATAGTGTTAACAAGTACCAATTCTTGATTGACATATATATAACCTTTGTTTGATATGTATGCCAAAAAGGCAAGGGGTCAGGAAAGGGGGAAGCCTTTATGAGCCTGGGGTCTTCCCATTATAGCTGTGGCTGATACTGGAAAGTTCTGTGGAAGTTCCTGAGATTTAGGGCTCAAACAAAATGGCCTTATTGCTCTCGCATATAATATATGTCTCGCAAGTTTATTCATGTCTTGTGAAATCATTTTATATAATTAATTATTCTCATTAGTATGTTCTGGTATTAATATTTATTTAGTTAGTACTTCATTTTATTTTGTTTTTCCTTGGACCAAAATTTTTTACTTTGATTGGTTTAAACATAGTGCGTGACTGCCTCATATATCTCTATGTTTGTTTAGTGACAATATTCGGCAATATGGGCGTCACGTGATGATGCTTTGCATACTCATATTGACTTTTAATATTATTTGATGCAGAAACCACTCGTCGTAAGTTCTTAAAATATTTAGAGTAGTTCTTTAAAATTGGAGTAGTTGCCCTTTGAATATTGACGTCACATTGTTGTGTCTGAAACAGAACAAAATAGCAGCATCAAGATTTGCTCAAATCTCTGCAGAGGAAAGAGAGAAAACATTTAAAACTGAATAGCAGCAAAACATTATGAATAAACTTTGAATGAGTTAAATTGGATGAGATGTTAGGCAACTTGTATACATGAGTTTGCATAGATCATCGCTTTTTGTGAATAAAGTCATTTGTCTTTGAGAAAACAAAACACTTATTAGGTTTATTACTGACTGACTATAGAAATATATTGAGTCGATAAATTAAATAGATGACTGGGTTTCGCTTCGCCATCTATGAGAATGATGAACCCGATATATCTCTGTAGTCAGTCTTTAAAAAACATATTAAAATAATAATAGAATACTCCAAGTTTAAGATAGGGAGGGCATTGAATTGTTTACTTGTTTGTAATATGAATAATAATTAGGAAATTTTGTATGTTCATGTATATAACTTTGTCTAATCCTTTCACAAATATTACATACTTTAGTCTTAGATGTATATGCATGACTGTATAATTGCATGTGTAAACATGGCAAAATAAAGACTTCTGAGGTGAATATAACATGAACTATAGAGTCAAGGTACCTGGTAATTGACAAATATCAAATGTCAAATATGCTTCTATGAGATAAATTAGAATTTCCTTTCACAAGGATAAAACAAATTTTCTCCGAACCTGATATGCATTTATTTGATGGATACATGCTTTTTACTATTTAGAAACGGCGATCGGAGGGAACTGGGGCAGCACCAAGGGGTAAAAAGGTCAAGGATGAACCCTCCCCCACACCCAGCCCCTGCATAGGTCCCCCTGCCTGTAATGGAGCAGGGAACGAAGTCATTAAAGACCCATTTTGCGATCCAGACAATCCAAAGAAAGTCACGTTTCAGGATGTTAGTGCAGCTGCTTATAAAATCAAAGATGGGATTCACCACAGTCCGTGTATTGTAAGTTGATGACCACACAGATGCTATATTTGTAGACAAAATAGGATGTTGTTATACAATATTTTATTGATGAGTCTCCATCATTAATCCTTTGCATTACAGTGCTCTTCCTCCTATGAAATTCTGTTTATGGTGGTATGGAACATCCGTCGATATTAACGTGGATAAAAATTATTATCAAAGTACTTTCACCGGTTTATGAATTTCAAATTTTACAATATTTGACCAAAAATTATGTTTTAAAATTTTTTGGAAAGGTAAACATTATTAGCCCCATTGGGATTCGAACTCATGACCTACAGATTCGTAGTGAACGCTCTCAACCATTGCGCTACACTGGTAACAATGTAGGGAAAGAAAATTATTCTTGATTTTATAGTTTATTTTGATAGGAAGTACGTCACAATATGGAGGTCTCCCATACCCCCTTAAATATAAATACAAGTACTAGCTGTTCTCTATTGCCTCATTTCAGAAAAATTGAATTGAATTCTAAAATGAGTTTTATTTTATGCAGGTACATGTCATTTTCGGTACCTATCACTTGATCATATTGTCGTTAATGAATAGTAATTGTAAATTTGTACAGATTAAAAACTTTACTTTTAATTTCCACTCCCTTTCACTCCCGCATACAAAAATAAGGAATTTTAAAGCCCTCCTATCTCTTAGTAAGAAGTAAAGCATAGAACCAGGTCTCAGTTGCCTGCATTGGAATTATTTATTTCCGAGCTATTTTGGAAAAACAATTGTTAGTGAGATCAAGGACATACAAAGTGTCTTTTTAACAATTTTCCATCGCAGGAATGTGACAACCTCAGAGTTGTTAGTATACACAGTAACATTAGACTTAACTAATTAATTGTCATTAATTAACTAGTAAAGAAATGAGTTTCTCTTTTTTTTCATTGACAGAAATCTAGAATGTCTTCCATGCTGGACATGGAAATCTATTTCAAAAAGGAATTCTTGCAGTTTACAGGAAGGTAAAATAATTGATTTAAAACTAAAGAAACATATGTAATTGAAATGATTTTTTGTATTTAGACATGTACCATGTTCTATTTACACAGACAAAATTTTATAAGATTATAGGTTTCTGTTTAAGTTTTATTAAAGATGATTTAATTGATTTTTTTTTAATTTAAAAAAAAAATATCATCTTCAATTACATAATTGGACTTTTTCTTTTTTATTTGCTAGTTTCAAAGAAAGAGGGGCAAGATATGCTTTGAGTCAATTACCAAAAGTAAGAAAACATCAAACAAACATAAAGAAATTTGGGGGTTTTTTTATTCAAGGACAAGATGATACTACAATTTAGCTATTATCATCTTGTCCTTGAATCGTGGTTCATGACTAATCTATTTATGATTGATGTCCTCCTCAATCATTTTTTTTTCACCAGACCATGAGCTTTGTCCTTTACTTGTATAAACTCTCAGGCAAAAGTCAAGGTCATTCTAATTAGGAGTTAAAAAGTTGATTTTCATTTTTTGAGCTATTAAATACATGTACTCAAAATAAACAGAGGGAGACAATCTGCTCCTCTTGTGTGGGAAGGAGTGGATTCATCTGCAACTTCTCTTGTCTATCAGACTAGGGGAATAATAACCATATTAAAGAAATATTCAAGGCTGCCTAGCCAAAATCCAAATTGATTGGAAAATACACATGTACTCCATTTTGTGTAAAATTCTAACATCAGATGATGCTATTACATTAAAAATGCTTTCTGCGCTCCTCTGGAAAGACCTAAGATGTTGCATTTGGATCATCACTTTGGCCAGCTAGTAAAGATGACTAATTGAATTATACAGGGCCTTAATTAAAACTTTTGTATTAGACTGATGACTGAAATTTAAAATAGTGTACATTTTAATGTATTAATAATGCTGAAAGGTCATAATGATAAGGGTTTTATAAAATGGAACCTTTTGAAAACTGATGCAGTAAAAGTTCTACCAGATAAATTGAATGATTCTAATGTTATATGTGATTGAGTTCTTTTAATTGAGTTGGTGTTTGTGCTTTGAATGATTGTGTTCTTCACCCACAGGAACAGAAGGCAGTCGGGGTAATAGCAGCCAGTGCTGGTAACCATGCACTGGCCCTGTCTTATCATGGACAGTCTCTGGGCATTCCTGTTACCGTGGTGATGCCACTCATAGCGCCAATGATGAAAGTCCAAGCATGCAGAAGCTACGGAGCAAACGTCATTATCCAAGGCAACGATATATCAGAGGTAAATGAAATTTTGTTGTAGTATACATTTTAAAATATACAGAAACTGCTGTACTACTTTTAAAATGTACAGTTAACTTAAGCTGTCTTGATAACCTACAAAGAGGCTTTAGTTTTTACTGAGTTTTGTATTTTACAGACGTACCGGGTACATTTATTTTGTGATAAATTAGGAAAGAACTTGGTAAAAGATTGCGTAGAAAATTTGACCAATATACCCTGTATTAACATGCGTATGTTTTTATCTATTTCAGTCAAAGGTTCATGCACAGAAATTGGGTCAAGAAAATGGGTGCATTTACATTAATGGGTAAGAGTTTTCTTTGTTTTATCAAGAAAAAATGAATTATTACGTATAAGCTTATAAATTTTGGAAATGTATCCATTCTCAAAGTTTATCATCTTCCTAGCTACGACCACCCACACATCCTGGCAGGACAAGGCACTATGGGATTGGAGATCATCGAACAGGTGCCCGATGTCGATGCGGTGGTCATTCCTGTGGGAGGGGGAGGACTAATTGCAGGTGCAGCACTAGCCATCAAAAACCTGAAACCTTCTGTAAAAATCATTGTGAGTTTGTGTGGATGTGCTGTGTTGAAATGATGTTAATATTAGCAGCGTTCATGTATAAAAATATTTCTTGTGTATCTCCTGACCTGAAACTTTCCCTTGGTTTTACTTTATAAATATATACTACATGACTTGGAACTTTAGTCGAGTCTTATATTTCACTACAAGCTTTAAGTAATTTGAATTTTCATAGATTAGTCAAATTCATTCATATCGCACAAAATGTTTCTGACAATATCAATGGTAAAGGAGTTAATGAGAGATCGTCAGTATTAATTAATATCTTTAAACATTGAAAATATTTTAGTTTTAGACTAGAATTAATATAATTTTGTGTGTTTTCAGGGTGTTGAATCAGAGAGGTGTGCCAGTTTTTCTGAAGCCATGAAAGCTGGAAAGCCAGTCCGCACTGAGGTGTCCTCTACTATTGCTGATGGTGAGGCTACATCTTCAATATTTGAAAGAGTAACACAGTTCTTCATATCCACAGAGCTGTATTCATTGCATGAAACATAAAAATACTAATAAATGTATTTGGATTTTTTCAGGTTTGGCTGTGCCAACAGTGGGAGTGAATGCATTTGCAACAGCAAAGGATCTTATTGATAAAATGGTTGTTGTAAAGTAAGTACTGGCACATTGCCAACACCCTTTTGACTGAATAAGCCTTAATGACTAAAAGTATTGAAGATGATATATGTACTTCATTTACTGACAGCTAAAACTATTTGGTTCTTTGGACAAATAATTGATATCAGGATTTCACAGTTTGATAAAATGCTGTAATTCTTGATACAGTTAGAAGGAGCTGGATGATGAACAGTATATCTAAAAAATGAGGAATCAAATATCAAAATAGTTTATTTATTCTTGACTGCTGGACAAAAGTCAGTATTTTTCATCAATGCTTTTAAATACTATAAGCTTGTGATCTTTGTATCTACAAGTATTCAGCAATAATACTGTTATTTAGGGAAGAATACATAGCTTTGGCCATTCTGCGATTGGTTGAGTTAGAAAAGGCCATTGTGGAAGGTGCAGGGGCAACAGGACTGGCAGCCATATTGGAGGGATTACTACCAGAACTTGAAGGGAAGAAGTAAGTTTATCAGTTATTGAGGTAATTAGTTGACTATGGTTGAAATTCATAATGCACATGTTATTACAAAAACCCTCATAATTGATGTCTTAAAAGAGCTTTTGTTGAATCTTGGATGCTTTCTTATGAAGTTGTTTTTTAGAACTGCACAGCTCTTTTAACCTGTTTTTTTTTACATTCTACTTCTAGAGTGGTGGTGGCTCTATGTGGTGGAAACATTGACACCACAGCTCTGGGGCGCGTGATAGATCGGGGCCTGGCAGCAGATGGACGACTCATTAGATTTGTGGTGACTGTGTCGGACAGACCAGGAGGGATAGCGGAGCTCACTAAGCTCCTGGCTGATATGGGAGTCAGGTGAAAATCAGTATATTGTTGGAAGACATGTAACAGTTCATGTGTTCACTCATCATCTGAAATCAATAAGTGGTCTCATTTTTAACCGGGTTTTCCAACGGAAAAATCCGGTTATTAAAATGGTGAAAATGGCGGGCGGGCGGGCGGGCGGCTGCCAAAAGGGTACCCTCATTGTACGGATAACTCCTCCTACAGTTTTCAAGATAGGAAGTTGTTCTTTTGCAGATCAATTGTACATATATCAGAGGTGTGCATATTGCTAGGATTTTGATTTCCGATAATTTATGGAAAAAATACCAGCTTTTGAACTTAGTCATTTTTTGGCAAAATATTGCATATAGGGTACCCTCATTGTACGGATAACTCCTCCTACAGTTCTCAAGATAGGAAGTTGTTCTTTTGCAGATCAATTGTACATATATCAGAGGTGTGCATATTGCTAGGATTTTGATTTCCGATAATTTATGAAAAAAATACCAGCTTTTGAACTTAGTCATTTTTTGGCGAAATATTGCATATAGGGTACCCTCATTGTACGGATAACTCCTCCTACAGTTCTCAAGATAGGAAGTTGTTCTTTTGCAGATCAATTGTACATATATCAGAGGTGTGCATATTGCTAGGATTTTGATTTCCGATAATTTATGGAAAAAATACCAGCTTTTGAATTTAGTCATTTTTTGGCAAAATATTGCATATAGGGTACCCTCATTGTACGGATAACTCCTCCTACAGTTCTCAAGATAGGAAGTTGTTCTTTTGCAGATCAATTGTACATATATCAGAGGTGTGCATATTGCTAGGATTTTGATTTCCGATAATTTATGAAAAAAATACCAGCTTTTGAACTTAGTCATTTTTTGGCAAAATATTGCATATAGGGTACCCTCATTGTACGGATAACTCCTCCTACAGTTCTCAAGATAGGAAGTTGTTCTTTTGCAGATCAATTGTACATATATCAGAGGTGTGCATATTGCTAGGATTTTGATTTCCGATAATTTATGAAAAAAATACCAGCTTTTGAACTTAGTCATTTTTTGGCGAAATATTGCATATAGGGTACCCTCATTGTACGGATAACTCCTCCTACAGTTCTCAAGATAGGAAGTTGTTCTTTTGCAGATCAATTGTACATATATCAGAGGTGTGCATATTGCTAGGATTTTGATTTCCGATAATTTATGGAAAAAATACTAGCTTTTGAATTTAGTCATTTTTTGGCAAAATATTGCATATAGGGTACCCTCATTGTACGGATAACTCCTCCTACAGTTCTCAAGATAGGAAGTTGTTCTTTTGCAGATCAATTGTACATATATCAGAGGTGTGCATATTGCTAGGATTTTGATTTCCGATAATTTATGAAAAAAATACCAGCTTTTGAACTTAGTCATTTTTTGGCAAAATATTGCATATAGGGTACCCTCATTGTACGGATAACTCCTCCTACAGTTCTCAAGATAGGAAGTTGTTCTTTTGCAGATCAATTGTACATATATCAGAGGTGTGCATATTGCTAGGATTTTGATTTCCGATAATTTATAAAAAAAATACTAGCTTTTGAACTTAGTCATTTTTTGGCAAAATGTTGCATATACTGTACATGTAGGGTACTCCATTTCACTGGATAAGGGTTGACATGGATTATGGATACAGTTTACATAAAAGAAAACCCGGTTTGCTGTCACATTGACAGCTTTTCACTTGTTCTCATCTTGAACTAATGACCTAGTTATAAAGAGAGAACTTATTGTAATACTTTTGATCTAGTACCGTAGGTATTGAATACAATATTTACAGTGTGTTCTTCTAATTGTAGCATCAAAGACATATTCCACGAAAGAGCATGGCTGAAAACAGATATATTTTCAGTCCAGGTAAGAATGTACAGTGAGGCTAAATTACAATCTCCCCTTATGACAGCATTAGAGAGGAGTTTTTAAATGAAGGGTCATTTTCATGGGAAAGGGAGATACATGTATTTTGTATTGTAGGTAAAATGTGTGGTGGAGGCCCGAGATAAAGCTCATTCGGAAGAATTAGAGGCAGCTCTAAGAAAGCGCTATGATCAAGTTGCCTGGTTACCCAAATACTTCTAACAGTTACAGTCTTGGAAGTGAGGCCTGCTGCTAGTTTCAGTGAAAGAATTCTTAAATTACCTTCTTTTATTTCACCAACAACGTACATTAGTGAATTGTTTTTCCAGTATTTATTCTAATTTACACCGGTTAAGCCGAAGATCTCAAAATATTTTTAGGTAACTGCCTGTATGACATTGATGTATCTTTTGTTCTTAGTTTATAATCAATCATTTTTATTGACTTTTTGGATACAAATTAATGTTGACAATCTTGAACATGTGCATTTCTTACTCTTTTTGTTTTACCAAAATGCTTGCACATGCTGTCATCTCTTTTGGTATATGTATATGTATTTTTCTTTGTTTCGAAGAAGTGTTGATTCCTTGATGTTTTCTGACTAATATCCCTTTATGATTAGGGAATTTTATGAAAAACAATATGAAAACATATGACTTCTTCCTCCACTTAAATTTATGATATAATAAGATGAGATTTTTTAATTATATTTTTTAATAAAGAAAAATAACAAAAATATATTGAAGAATACCGTAATTTTTTTTTTCTGAGATTTTTTTTACTTGTATTTGTTTACTCATTTTGTATGTTAATTGATTTTTGACACTTAGTCAGAACTATTTCCTTACATTACCATGCAGATAAGATATTTACAAAGAATCTCAAATGTATTTCTGTTGGTCAACAGTTTATATATAAAGTCATGTGTTGGATGGGCATTTTTCAGTCAGGCTTCAGTGTTTCAGGTCTCAGACTGTCACACTGTAGATTCCTAATTAACTGCGAGGAATTATTTTCCATGTAAAATCGCGAGAGGCAACCTTCGCGGATATAAAATCTCGCCATTACTTTCTGAGGGTTGAGAACTATAAGAAATAAGGAGAAAATTACCACGTTCACGATTTTATATTATCGCGATTTGATACAAACCAGTGGGATCGCGGAATGAAGTACTCGCGTAATATAAAGAATTAACAGTAATTGTATGGAGAATATCATTTCCGTAAACTAATGACCAGATGTTTGTCATATATATGCCTGATCAAAACCCTCTAATTAATTTTGCAGTACATGTACAACACATTGCTGATGAAAAGTGATATACAAATTATAATTCTTTAAAACTATAACTTTAAGATAAAGATACATTTATTGTTACTCGATGTCCATTTATCATTGGAAAACATGCATTTTCAGTCCCTCTTTGGACTGTTAATCTTTGTAAACAATCAACACAAATTAGATTTAATGTTTTTTTGGTATTTTTCACCTTATTTTGTTGTTTGAATGCTAGTTGATATACATTTTAATGTCAGTGTGCCAGCTATTATTAGATGGACAACTCAAGTCACAAATGTCTGTACTCTGTATAAAATTGGTTGTGTTAAAATCATTTTCACTTATAGTTTTGATTTTATTACATGCTTCATTATAGTGCTATTCATGCAGAACCTCTTTAATTGTACTTACATTATATCATGGTCAATGTAATGGATTTGGCAGGGTTTAATATTTTTGAGTTATTGTTTTGATGTGAGTTTTTTATTTTTTAGCATAGATTGAAGTTGACCATGACATTTTTTTTATTTTTCTCAAGTTTTTATTGCGCTCATTATTAAAGTCAACTTTTATTAGCCACAACTTTATTAAAGACAGTGAGGTATTACAATATGTATAGCTATTGCTCATACCTGTATGTGCCTATCCTGCAGGAGTTTAGAGTGACTAATGGTTGCTTTGAGAGGTTCTCATGAAAAAAATTGTAATATTTGTCACCTATGAATCAAATGTGGTTCATATCATTATTTCAATCCTGTAGGGAATACATGTTTTTAAAAAATATCAATTCAAACATCCTGTAAACCAACTTTTAACATGCGACGATTTTATTTTGCAATCTACTGGAGATAAACTGGTCCCCAACAACTAATTTTCGCAATCAAGGTGCAGATTATCTTAAATTAATAAACATGAGATAATTAATTGAGAACCAGTGCATGGTATGGGATAATCGCAACATCTTATGAATACACCCTATGAATATTTCTCACACACAAATAAAAGTTGGTTTGCAGTATTTTTGTTTTAATGTTTGTTTTTTAGAATTCAAATAATTTAAGTTTTGGTGTAACAAACAAAAACATGACTTTTGGACTTGTGTGCTAATTTGAATAAAAGTATCGATTTTAATTTATTGCCTAAAAAATAATGTTCACCAATCATTATTCATTTTGCAAATAATTTGAAATATTTCTTGATATCAACCTGTCTTGTAATATATCTCATTTTTACGGAAGTCTTTGTCCCGACAAATAGTCACAACAAACCAGCTGAATTACTAGTCACTCTCAAAATATACTTGTCATGATTAAAAATTAGTTTTTATTACAGTTTCAGTATTATTTGTAACTTTTTATGTGAAAAATTTATATTTCATAATTTACAGGTTTTATGGTTTATCTATTTTACCTTGTTCAGTTTAATGATACCGTCTTTAAAATTAAACAACTTTGCATATACATGTAGACCACGCATTATGTTACCCAAAACAAAAATCATATAAAGATTCATTGAAACGAATACCTTAATCTGTAAATTTGGTTTGAACTATAAATATATTATTTCTGTTTGATACAAGCGTTAATCTCTTCTTTGGCAAATCTAATTGATATTTTCCTAAGGTTTCCAAAGACATATGCTATTAGTACATACTTATACCTCGAAGTACATTATGTAATATCCATAATGCTTAAAAGGTCTTGAGATATGGACTTAAAAAAATCCATGTGACCTAATTATATTTTTAAAGAGCCATTTGACTTTACTCTTAAAGTTTAAGTAATTTGGATTACACAGGAATTCAAACTGACCAGAAAAGTGTAACAGAGTCTTAAATCTCTTGCGTATGATCATTATTCTTTACTGTTTAAATCAATCTAAACGTCTATCTTTAAAATGGTATACGTGTACTAGTACTTAGCGAGGGCAAATGACTTCATGTATCAAGATTACAATGACTCTCCCTAGCTGGCGAAAAAAAAGAAAAGAAAAGAAAAGAAAAGAAATATACAAAAGTCAGACGATTTCTTTAACAACCCCATTGAACACAATATTCCTTGGTTCTTTCCTTTTGATATTTAATTAATTGATAACATATATGCATCAGCAATGTTCAACAATTCTATTTGATGAATTCCCTATACGGGTCATGGTATTCCCGTAAAACAATACACTTTATGTAGAGAACGAATGTAACATACCTGGAACAACCGAATCGAAGATATTTGCAAGTAGGACATTTGGTTATTTTGAAACACGAACGACCACCCTCTTCTTTTTAATTGTGAATAAAAATAAAAAAACATCCAAACAACGGGTATTCTGTACGTTATTTTGTAGTCAGTTTTGTTTATCTGCTAATACAGTAAATAAGCATATTATTTAAGGTCAGACGACACGTTCCTCGAGAATCTTTTTTGTATCTTCTCGTAATAAAGAGTTCCAATAAAAAACATTAATTTTATAATTATTTTAAAAGTGATCAAAATTTACTTGGAATTGGTATATGTCTAGATGGTCGAGTGGTTAGAACCGTGGCCGCTCACTGCCAGAAGCGTATAGGTTTTAGAGGTCGTGAGTTCAAAGCCCCGGTCCCACCGCCACCAACATTTTTTAATCACTCAACTCAGTCCTCAACTCAAATCCTTAAAGAAACAGTGCATGAATTTGAGGTCAAAACTCAGACTTGAGGCTGAGTATTGACTTGAGGAAAGTTGGTGATAATGGGGCCCGGCCCGGCGGAGATATACTAGTAGTTCTAATATAATGAATTTCGCTATGCTGTAGATATATGTATTTTTATATCAGCAAATCAAGTGTATTTTCAAGAAGATTATATAGAAAATTGCATACTCCAGTATTTTGAAGAAATGCCTGGTAAGGTACCCTAATTTTTTGCAAGAAAGCTTGTCAAAGTAGTAGTAAACCATTAACAAATTCCTGGAAAAAGTTATCTAAAATTGAGGAACGTGTCGTCTGACCTTAAGAAGGAAAAAGGGAAAAATGATGGTAAATTTTGCAGATATACTAGTAATCTGAAGAGATATAATGAAAAATGTGTTCTGATTTTTAAAACAATTCCAAAGAGTTGTAGTTATACACCGGTTACTTCTAAGAGTAGTGTTGGGACCTTATTGGAGGTTGAACTTTGACCCGTAAGTATCGGTTATCCTGTACATGTCCCGAAATCACAAGGACCACTATGTGTCTTCCGAAGGAACTCGCAGATACCTACAAGCCGCCATTTCTTTGTACAAGCCCTGTTTCTCCTCTTGTTTGGGATCGGGCAATTCCTCTTTGAGTTCTTTAATACTGTGGGTCATTAATTTGGTAAAATACTTGAATTTCAGCATTCCTGTATAACTTTGTGACATTCGACGCAGGACTTTCTTCTCGACATCATTTTTGTTCATTTTCTGAAGCAAGTCTATGGTATGGAAACTTTGGCTTCTAGCTTTCAGGTAATTAGGTTGGGGCTCTCCCTCAAAGCTGGGTAATTGCGTCCTAGATCGCGAAAGTCCCACCAGGCTTGTGCTTCGGTCTCGCATTGGAGGTATAGTTATTTGTTCATGCTGAAGACGTTGTCTCATGACATCTCCCATACTGTTGCTTCGTTCACGTTCCCGAGGCGTCGGCGTACGTTCGGTTCCCGACGAAACTTCACTGTCGATATTGCTGCTATTCCAAGAGAAAACCGAATTTTCGTTAATTTCTGGCAAAGACAGCGACATTGGTTTCACCGTTAATACCTTGGATCGAGACCGATGTCGTTTTTCCTTGCGATGTTTCCGAGTCTCTCTGTGTTCTTTTGTAGTCTCGTCTTCTGTCTCACTTTCACTAAAAACCGAATCCTCAGAAGAGAAAAACGTACTTTCTCGTTCTAACTCCATTGGAGGAAGATGAACTTCCAATTTCAACTTTGTGTCCTGAGAACCGCTCTCATTTTTCTGTTCGTTCGAATCTTTCTTAGCATGTTTATTTTTAAACAAGTATTTATGGTATTTCCTAACGAACGCCCTCTTACTGAGGTTAATTTCTCGCACGCGTTTCTGTCGCTGATCCTCTAGATCTTCTTTATCTTTCTGTAGATGGAACTGTCTTTGAATATCCATTGAATGCAACTGTTTGTAGTCTGATGCCGTCTGAAGACGCTTTAATACCTCAGTGGGTTCGAATTTCTCCGAAAGTGCTGCAATGTTAACTTTCTTCATCGTTTACAACGCATACACTTGTCTTCCTTCTATATGTAAATGTAAGTCAATCTCTCTGGCCTCTTGGTCAATATGTGCAGAGGGTTTTTAAAAAAAAAATGTAACTAACACTACAATAAGCTGGTAGATTATATAGCCCATGTAAAAGGGATCAACCATGCAGTTAATTCACGATTACATTAACGCAATTTTAATTCGGAATTTTAATCTTGTTTTTGTCCATGTGAATTTATTCATGGTGGATTTACTATTGTTTTTCAATTTCTTTTGACACCAGATTCAGAAACAAACTTAAAATTGGTTGCACATGTTGACATTTTTGTTGTTGAAAATTCACTTCAATGGAAAAGGACTTGATGATAAACTGAATCCTAATTCTTTTTTTTTTGTTTAGAAAATAATTCTCTGTTTTCATTTCATGAAATGACTACTTTTGTTTCCATTTCAATTTCATTTTTTAACTCACAGAATGGCAAGGCTCGATTTTATCTATTCTTAGGTGTTCGTAAATATTCAATTTTGTATGCTTATGTCTATTGTGTCCAGATAGAGCCATTTTAAAAAGCGCCATGCAGAGCGCGTACGCGTACGAAATACGCCGATTGACAACTCGCCGTCATAAAACACGCGGTCACAATTACGCCGTCTCGCATCACTCCATCGAACAACATGCTGACACAGTCGCCGTAACACAATGTACCCTCATATTATACCGTAATGCATGATGGGGAAAGAGATATGAAAATTTATCTCTCCCCCCCCCCCCCAAAGAAATCATATTTCCCGAAGACATCGCACATTTCGCAAATAGGTCCCATCAAGTATAAATAAACACGTTTGGCGAAATCGAGGTTTAGAATATTAACTTGTATAAAAATAGAATTTGCAAAAGGCCTTCAGAAGATTAAAATAATGTTATATCAAATATTATTATAATAATCTTCTGATGGCCTTTTAAAGCCATTATTATATCTCCATCTTGTACCGGAGTATAAAAATATCCAAATCTTAAATAAATCAGAACAATACCACCATAATGAGAATGTGTTAAATATTTTTTTCATAAAAATGAATACATTCTTATAAAAAAATTTTATAAGGGATTCTGTAAGATTTTAAAATAAATGGTTACATATTGCATTCAAAAGCACAAATAAGCAAAACGGTTCAAAGAGAGGGGTTTCGAAGTTACGTAAAGTACTAGACTAAGTGCTCGTGTATTCTTATTACTATAAGTTTGTCACCCTTCAACGTAAAATATCAAGCGAGCACCTGTTCCTATGGGATGTACATGCAAGTAAAGAGCCCCTAAGAATATTGCATGGTTGACTTGTAATTCTACCTTTGTTATTTAAAACAATATCAGCAAGTAATGATTTGTATTTTGTTTGTGTCGAAAATGCTTCTACAAAACGACTCGAATAGGAAATTTTACACAATCAAACAAATTTTATCCTCTCAGGTTCGGCAAAATCTGATGTAAATAAGTACATATCATTGGCCACTCCAATGGTGTCCTAGGTGTTTACGAATTCCCGCAGAAATCGGAAATCAATGAACACTTGCCCCCAAAGATCACGTACGAGATTATGGTTCTTTATAACAGTACAAGAAAAAACACCAGTAATCACACAATAATTTTTATGAGTGTGAAGCAATTATGTGGCAAGAAATTCACAAGATATAATGATAGCGCTCTCCCACAGAAAGAATGTCAAAACAACACTTTCTGAATAAACGACAGAATGTCCAACACAAATTACCATAGAATATCCTTTACCCGGGTCTTCGTACGGTTAAAAGTATTCAAGAGTTCGTAGCAAAATCAAATAAAAATTTACTTCAATACTGGGAGTCGCAAATAACGGCAAGACCTTAGTGAATTAAAGTCTTCATTTAGATGAGTTTCCTGTGGCTTCTTCAGGCTTCTCGCGCCGTGGTATAACCGTTCGAACACATTTCTTACTAAATAATCCAGCTTCTCTTCTGACGAAACACGTTTGGCCAAATCGAGATCAAGAGAATGTTTAACAGTGCCGTGTTTTACACTTTCCAGGGAAGATTTGGTTCCTCCTTTGTGGTCATGATCAACTTCGCTGTCTGCGTCAGGGACTGGGGTCTCGGACCGGGAGTGGTCCTGCGGCTGTCGTCTCAAACTCTGCATCCGTTGGTTGTACGACGGTAGATTGGGTAAACATGGGAGACAACTCTCTGTTCGACTCCTGCGCAGTGACCCCTGAAGGTGGCGCATGGAGTGGCAAGTTCCGCGCTCTATCGTCTGTTTGGTAGATTCAGTGGTACGACTCTTTCTATCTTCGTTTTCTGTCCTCTTACAATTGTCCCTTCTGATCCGAAAACTCCTTCTTTTGGTCAAAATGGACTTCTCCTTGCGTTTAATATCGAACAATGTCTCTTCTCTCTCCCCATCAAGTCTTGTAAGTTTAACACGTAGTCCATTTTTCTCCATATTGTTTCTGTTCAGAGCTAGTCGTCCTGTCTCCGCAGTCATGCTATCTAATGAAGACACCGAATCACACAGTCCTCTTTTCTTTGTTAATTTTCTAACATCTTCCCGGATTTCCTTCGTTGGTCCAGAATCATCGTTGTTTTTCCATTAACATCTTGGTGTAAAGTGAAAGTTTTGGCGAAGGAAGTCTGCTCTGGCGGGTTTTCGACTTTGTTCTTTCTTTAATATTCCATCGCACGCATCGTGTTTCTTTTTCTTGGACGGAAGAAATAAAAATAGCGGTATCTAAAGTCAATCAATTTCATTAACCGTAATTGTACTTTATGGAGGTCTGACTAACCACGTGACATAGCTATCAGATTGTGTGAGCAATAATTACTATTACTTTCATGAAAACAAAACCATATAATTGCAAAAAATCGACTTGATTTTGAATTGCACTGATTGACATTTTTAATGGGGATTGTTTGTTCTTATTGGTCATCGGAGTATATTAAACGACGAATATTTCTTTACTTAATAAAAATCGAGAGGAAAAGCAATAGATATCGACTTTAACTTAAGAGAGGCGCCAGCCATCAAAGCCGGTTGATTGTGTTTACCTGTGTTCTATTGATTTTACCAGTTGCATAATCAAATTAATGTTTTCGAGGATGAAGATGCATGTCGTATGTAAATGATTGTAGTTACTCGAGACGGTGCAAATTAACCTGGTAAGGGATCGTGTCTTTTTCGATCATTAATTCTGTATCCAGAATACACAATAATTTATTGTTCTTGAAGACTGCATGTGTTTTTATTCGTAATTAGCGGAAGTAAATAGGACCAAACACACGTTTCCATCATGCTTAACCTTTGATTATCTTAACCTCTGGCCGTTGTGACCTTTAATACTTCCGTCCACGTGATTATACATGATTTAATCATTGTTATGGTGGCATTCTTCTGCCTCTTGTGTGCAAGCTATCTTTCTATCATATACAGTAAAACACGCTTATAACGAAGTACCAGGGATGGGCAATTGTACTTCGTTATAAGCATAATTCGTTATATCCGTCAAGTTTACAACATGAAATAAAGTCACCGGGAATGAAAATCACTTCGCTGTAAGCGTCAATTCATTATAAGCGTGTTCGCTATAACCGTGTTTTACTGTATGTCGACATGGAGCATAAACTATCTTGCATGTCGACATTTTTGATAGAAAAATAACTTGCACACAAGAGGAAAGAGTATGCCTCAAGTAGAATTCCAAAAGGACAGAATCAATGTAATTGATACGAAAAGACTACAATAACTAGACACGATCTCGTTGCGAGCAACGAGGAGGTCTTCCGTCTGATTTTAGAATTTGAGATATATGTTCGATCTTGATTTTGCTGTGAACAACTAAACATGTTTAAGAATAGAAAAACAGGGTGTATATTCTAAGGGCAAGTTACTATTTTGTTTCAGGTGTAAGAGCTTTGTTCAACAAGTGTTTACAAATTCGTCACCATTCTTGAGATAACTAAGAGAAAAACGTTTTAGGGGCCGGGCCAAAGTTTGAAGGTTGCAAGATTAAGGTTGTAAGATAAATATATTTGCTTCTAAAATACATTAAAAAATATACCTAGGTAAAGAGATCTTTTAGGTCCCTAATATTAGGGGCCAGCCCCTTTTTCGTGGTATCAAATGAAAGGTCATTTAATTTTAAAGACATTTTGTTCAACAATTGTTTAGAAATTCGTTACTGTTTTTGAGATATCTGAGAAAAAAAAGTTTTAGGGGCCGGTCCCTTATCTTCTTATTAAGGCCACTTATCCAAATTTTGAAGGTTGTATGATTTTAGGTTTATTTTTTTCGAGCATGTTTTCTTCTATACTGCATTTCAAAATAATTTTACTTTTGGAGATAAAGGTATCAAAGTTTTGGATTTTGACCCCATTAAAGCCCCTAATTACGTAACACATGAAACAATCGTTATGCTGTCGGTGTTTATAACTGAAAGATAAACATATTTGCTTCTATAATTTATTACAAAATATCCCTCGGTAAACAGCTAGAGATAACAGATTTTAGAGCCCTCTAGGTCCTTAATATATGGGACAAGCCCCTTTTTCGTGGTATCAAATGAAAGATCATTTAATTTTAAAGAAATTTTGCTCAACAGTTTTAGGAAATTCGTTACTGTTTTTGAGATATCTGTAAAAAACGTTTTAGGGGACGGTGTCGTATAATTTAAGGTCCGCCCTGTGAAATGGTCCGGCCGGACCTTTAATGTTAACATTTAGGGTCCGGCTTTCCCCTATAAGAAAAGGTCCTACCCGTAGACAATTATTAAAAGTTCTCTTAAAGTAATTATTCTTTTTGCTCCTGTTCATGTATCTTAAAGATGTCTTTGTTTATGTAATCCAGTCGGACATTTGCGTATCGTACATGTATGACCGTATTACTAATTAAATTACTTTTGGAATATTAAATATTGTTAGTGGGTTAGATTTTGACCAATTGTTTAAGAATCTAAGAAAACCAGGAGTATTTTGACAATAATTTGCACCCACTATTAAGTCCCTTTGTTTTTAAATCTCTTCCGGTGTATATGTATTAACAGAGGGTTTCACGACAGGTGAACACGGGTGAAAGAAGCCCTGCAGGCATTCACACCTGTGCTAATCAGAATACACCCCTGAACCGTGAAAGAAAAAATGTCTCCGCTGTAGTGTTCTACACAGCTCAGATTGTCTCTTTAGCTCGTGCTTTGCTTAATTTTCAGAAGGTCCGGAACGTATGATTATATACTAATAATTTATATATCTCTAGGTAGATTTTATTATCATTTATTTAGTGTATGATAAATAATAAGAGGCTGCATATATGGATTACCTCAATAAAAGCTATAAACGTTGACAATATAGTGAACATACGTAACAGTGGTAACTATAAAGGCGAGAAAAAACAAAAGGAAGTTAATTATATAGAAGACACAGGTACCTATTATCAAAAAGCATGTTTTGATTGACTACAGGTACATGTAGTGTTTATTCATTCTTTCTTTATTCACGTTAGGCTTAACAGCCCATCCCTACCCATGTACATATAACAAAGCATAGGCGTCGGAACCGGGGGGAAGGGGTGCTAGGGGGGCTTAGCCCCCCCCCCCCCACTTTTTTTGCAAAGTTAGACCTAACCATTAGGCACATAGCATCATAGAGGGTTCAGCCCCCCCCCACACACTTTTTCTCGCAGGAAATGTAATTGTCCCCGCCCCCCCCCCCCCCCCCCCCCCCCCACGGATTAGGATTTTCATGATTTTGGGAAGAAGGTGTTTTTTTAATATTAATATTGCTGAGGATTAGTCTAGCCCCCCCCCTTTCCAATTTGCTTCCGACGCCAGTGTACAGATATGCAGGTGGAACAGGAGAATATACAATCTACTTAAATCATGCCAACAATTCATTTCGTAATAAATTTTAAACTATTATCTGTATACTTTACAAGGTTATTCAAAATTTGGAACTTTTCTGATCTTAAAAGTTGCACAAATTTGAACATAGAAGATTTCTCCAAAAATATGGATCATACGATCATACGAATGACACACCAATAGAAAAAAATTAAATTCATCTTCCACACAATAAATATTACAATATTATTATACATTTTCTTCGAATTATGAGCGTTCTATTCAAACGACCAGTTTAAAAAAGTAATAAAAGTCTGATAGTGTGGTAATAATCTCTCTCTCTCTCTCTCTCTCTCTCTCTCTCTCTCTCTCTCTCTCTCTCTCTCTCTCTCTCTCTGTTTTTCTTTTCCCATAATATGCATGCAATTTTGTCAAAAAAAAAAAAAAAGTAAAGCGTTTATTCCCGACCGTATTTGATCACCTCAAAATTCTCAAAGATTGATTCCATATTCCTTTATTTACAATGTCCAATAGTTTTACATGTATATAATAATGCATAATAATGCAGGATTTGGAAACGAGTAAACACTGAATAGATAAATCCTTTTCCATCGATAAATTCTACAAATTTCAAATTTTGGTATGTCCAAGTTAGGATTTCTCATTTATGAAAAATTAAAGTTGAATTAACAGCATACTTACAAAAATTGCGTTGAGGAAGAAATATAAGAAGCAAGGTATATAATCTGTGATATGTTACAAAGTGTTTTTAAGCAGAAATATAAATCTATTTGTAAACTGCCTAAAAATAACATCCTTGCTAACTGAAGAAAAATATGTATCCCCTTGGAGTAAAAAATTGTCGTCCTTACTAAAACAGATAGTGCCTAAGAAGATCAGGCTTGTATTAGTCTCTCTCTCTCTCTCTCTCTCTCTCTCTCTCTCTCTCTCTCTCTCTCTCTCTGACTTCCACGTTGGAAAGGGGCCTAATTTCACACCACCCACTAGATGAGATCTGCCCCGATGAAAAAATAGGATCTTTTAATTTAGGATTAGGATTTGATTTTATGACTCAGGAAAAGATCCGCTTGTTGAAATACTGGATGCAGATAACCTATATTCATATTGACTCTTGTTTTGCAGGCACGTAGCGGGGGGGGGGGGGGGGGGGTGGGGCAGGGGGCCTGCCCCCACCCCAATTTTCTCGCAGCAACTAATTTTCTTAAATTTACATATAAAAAATTGAATAACCATGGAGTTGCCCCCCCCCCCTTTTTTTGGGAGTATGTATAAAAAAAAATGGCATGAAAAGAAGGAAATTATGAGTGAAATTGAAGTTATACTACGCCAGCCAGCCAGCCCCCCCCCCCCCCCCCCCCCACGGATTAGGGATTTTAGAAAATTCAAAATACCCCCTTTTTTTCTTTTACCCCCCCCCCCACTTTAAAAAACGATGCTACGTGCCTGCTTTGATTTACCCCGAGGATCTTTTAATTTAGGAGTAGGACCCAATACTATGGCTCAAGAAAAGGTCCGCCCGCCGTTAAAATACTGGATGCAGATAATCAATATGCCTATTGATTCTTACTTTGATTTACCCTGAGGATCTTTTAATTCAGGAGTAGGATCTAATATTAATGCTCAAGAAAAGGTCCACACGTTGAGAAAAACTTGTTAACACCTGTAGCTAAACAATTAACTAAGTACAAGTAGTTATTACATATTGAACAAGTTTTGATGTTCATCTAAATTACATTTTTATTTTGGGGGTAGGATACAATATCTTTGTACAGAAAAGCCCCCCCCCCCCCCCCTATGAAATTGACTTCAGGGAAGTTTTTTTTTATTTATTCAGAGTAGTTACACATTATTTATAATAGTATTTAAATAATTGATTTTCATCGTAAGATATTTCAATTAAAAGAATGAGACCCGGTACATGTATATATAAATGCATTGTGTCCCTACAAAGATCGTAAAATTAATGTAATGTTTAGAAAGAGATGGAGAGAAGTTACTGTAGTAAAACATATTTATAATGCAGTTTTATCCGACGACTTTTTAAAAATGTAACAAAGGCCTGAAATCCATTGCAAACAAGTGTCCGTCTCGTTGAAATAATCTTAAAATATTAAGCTATGTTTGGGATATTTGTCTGACGGTATTGATTTTCATCTAATGGCCTTTTTATTCTTTAAATTGGGGGAGGGGCCAAGAAATGTATTTCATAATGTTTATATGATACTTGTGAAAAAAATTAATGCTACATGTATATGTGGGTGTAGCAGGCAGGAATCTAAAATAAAATTTTACCGGGGTGTCAACATTTGCCTTTTTCACACAAATATTTTCTTTTTAAGAAATTTTTAAACTGAATCACCTTAATTTTTTTTATGATACAAAATGCTAAGACAGCCGATGGAATGTGACTCTTTGCTAATATTACATGTGTTTAATTTCTTATGAACAAATCAATTCCTTTGGATACTCCCCTTCTTTGATATTAACAAAGGCAAAAGTCTGATCCAAAAATATAATTATAGAAAAAAGGATCGATGAATTGAACAATTTATTATAATTAGCATAACTTGCACATGTGCCCTAGTGCAAATAAAAAAAAGCAATAATACGTACCGCTTGCAGGTATCGGTATTTAACATAATTCTAAAAAATAGTTGATTTTGTAAAGGGTAACGTTTTTAAGCGTGTATCATATTGGAAAGATGTGCAAAAAGAGGACGTATAAAATGTCCATTGTTTACATGATCATTTCAAACAGTCAAACACCTGAAGGTGTGAACCCTTCACACCTGCAGGGTGGTGTGTGCATATACCCGACTGAAGCCATTGTTTAATTAGTGACACCAATCAGTTTCATTTCCTGTTTATATAAGATCGACTGGCAAAATTAATGTGAAATAAATGTGAGTTTTGACTACATGTAAAATTGTGCATTTTCATTTACACTTCGTGATGGATGTTTATACGAACTCACTTCGGGTAAGTACTCACTTTAAAGAATTACAAAACAATACCACTTATTTTATAACAAAATACTCGAAATAAAAAAAAAATGCAAATGAAAAAATATATACCCCGGACCTTTTATGTTAGGCGGACCTTTTCTTATACGGGCCGGACCCTTTTAGAGCGAAGGCGGACCTTGAATGTTAACATTTAGGGTCCGCCCCGGACCATTTTACAGGGCGGACCTTAAATTATACGACAACGGTCCGTTATTTCCCTATTAAGGCTACTGAACCAAATTTTGAAGGTTGGATTATGTTAAATATCATTTTGAGCCTCTTTTTTCTATACTGCATTTCAAAATAGTATTCCTTTTGGAGGTATAGGTAATCAAAGTTTTGAATTTTGCACCCAACCCCCCCCTCCCCTAATTACGTAACACATGAGAAAATCGTTATGCTGTTGGACTTCATAACTGCAATATAATAATATTTGCTTCTATAATCCATTACAAAATATCCCTCGGCGATGAGCTATAGATATAAGATTTTAAAGCCCTCTAGGTCTCTAATATATTGGGCCAGCCCCTTTTTCTTGGTATCAAATGAAAGGTTATTTAATTTTAAAGACATTTTTCTCAACACTTGTTAAGAAATTCGTTACCGTTTTGAGATATCTGAGAAAAACATTTAGGGGCCGGGCCCTTATCTCCTTATTTGGGCTGCTGAACCACCATTTGAAGGTTGCATGTTGTTAAGTACATCAATGTAAGACCTTAACAATAGGGGAAAAACTGAAGAATTACAATAAGGTATTCCGTTGGAAACGGAAGACCTTAACAATAAGAAAAGTTAATAAGAAACAATAGAATAATGGTTTTTCGCCTAAGACGGAAGACCCTAATAATTAAAGACAGTATTTGTCTAAATCTTAATGGAAGAATATTTTCAACTTGTACTACAGTCCAACAACCCTTTATGTTCAATATTTTAGTTAGAAAATCCAAAAAAGAAAAAGAAAAAGAAATTGGCTCCGGTGAGATTAGAACACACAGCAGGTGTCATAGCAGTATTTGAGCGAAGGTTCACGTAAAAACATGGCTGAAGCGAAATAATTCCCGAATTTCTTTTTGAATTTGGGGCATTTCCGCTCGGGACAGGAGCTAAATTTTTGTATGAGATGAAAAACAACGTGTGAGATGTCTGACTACACAGGTTTGGTAACAGTGCGAGGTCATTTGAAATATTGATGCGTGTTTGTGTCTGGAGGGGGGTTAAAAGACCCGATCTTGATTTTCGTCGTAAATAAATCGAAAGTAGAATTTAGGGGAAGTTAAGTCCTAAAACAATGACTGACGCATTTTGCACATGTATTTCAGTGTTGTGATTTTTTCTCTCGTGTCGTTTACTATTGTGTTTGACTGTTTTATTTCAACAGGATTGATAAAATCTTTATAAATGTAGAAATAACGAAATCAGTAACACGTAAATTTATTCGGTAAAAATTTGATGACAGTAATTTCCACAGTTCTAACATCCATAAGTAGTTCACACGCTATCGTAGATACAGACTAAACGGAAAACAAGAAATATACATGCAACAGAAATATTACGCGGCTGCTTACATCCTTAGAGCTATGTAAATTTTAAGTCCCCGTACTGGCTATACCCGCCGCTTGGTCTCAGGAATTTCTTTTTAACTGTTCAATCCGCTGCATATTTGGCAGACAATAAGAATGGGGTCCGAGGTACATTTACACAAAATTTCATTAGGATTGAGTGAAGGGCTCGGGAGTTAGAATTTTTTTCTACAATACATGTCAAGCACGACATTCGAAACTCAAATGCCCCAAAACTCATAACTCGCTTAAAAATGAACGAATTGGTCTGGTCATTGGTACAAAAATCAAGAAAGGTACTGGGTTGAAATAAAAGGTTCAAATTGAAAGATCTAGTAATAGGGGCCAGTACCTTTTTCTTGGAAACCTTTTAAATGAAAATTTATTTGATTTTAAAGACATTTTGTTCAACAATTGTTTGGAAATTTATATTACATATAACAAGAGGCCCATGGGGCCACATCGCTCACCTGAGCAACAATTGGCGTTCAAAAGATATTGTGCCATATGGTCCCTCGGTAGAATAACAAAAAATAAATATTGTCAAGTATTCGAATTTTACAATTATTTTTGCATACACGTAATCTTTGACATTGTACCTTCATGAAATACTATTTTTTACCAGAATAAGAAAATCCTACGCAAGATATAAAACTAAACATTTGGTAGGGGTACACTGTTAAGTTGTTAACTTCCAAATCCCTATATTTTCGTTCTGCGCCCCCCCCCCCCCCCCACACACACACTTTGTAAAGCGATCAAAATATATGAGAGCATATAGGTACATTTGTTTCATCAACTACTTACTTGTTATTGTATTTAAAAAAAATATATAATAGTTATTGTATTTTATTTAAAAAATCCTTCATGAATAGATGTGAAGAAGAAAATTGTACCTCAATGTGCTCAATTCCTCAAATTAAAACATTCAAAAATTTAATTTGTTTTCCATTATAAATAAATGACTGTTATTTACCTCGCGTACAAACCAGGATAATTTTCCGCTGGGATATTTTCTTAGAAATAGCGATAATTATTTTATCCCCATAACAGAAATGTGTCAAAACTATGGAAACTGTTTTAAAGATGTCGTTTTTATTTACTCGTGTCTGAAAAACTATCAAAATTGATGTAGATTTCACATTATTTATTGTATAATGAGGGGACCCCAGAGAGTAGGTATATACAGAATATCATTCTTTTATTTTTTTTGTACAAGTATTTAACATACTCTAATTCATATAGAATTTCTAATGTTCAACCAAAATGTCAGCGTCAATCGTAGAATTATAAGCAAGATACAGAGCTCACAGTTTCCCTAGGTTTGAGTCATATTTTGTTGACATGACTTTATTACATTCAGCTTAAGATTTTTAACTTGGTATTTCCTATTCAGCATTTAAAATGGAAAAAAAGAATGGCCTAAGATTTTCAATTCTTTTATTCACTCAAGACCAGTTCATTGGTATTTAAGGTTCAAAATCAGTTTATACAAATGTACACAAACACAGTCAAGGATCACATGTACAGTAGGAGTAATAATGACGAAAAAAGGTTAAGTTTACAATACAATAAGTTGTTAAAATTGGTTTCTGGAAGAACAGACTTTGAAAATTTTCTTAATAAATATTGACAAATTTTTTACTTTTTTAATCTTTAGTTTTTAAGATCTGTGTACAAACATAGAATTGTGAGCAAATCTCTGTATCTTAATTGCTTATAATTCGAAGCTTAACACTCAAATATGGTTAGTAAATAGAAATTGTAAACAATTAAACACAAGAAACATGCATGCACTATAACAAATAAAGAACACAATTTATTTTTTCGAAATGAATCATATATACACATGTATATATACCTACATATTTCCTTCAGCGATATCAAACTCTATTTAAACTGAATAAACTCGAGAAAATGCCGAGCATCGATCTCAACAAAACCTATTGCATTAATCTACCATTACGCAAAAGATAATGCCGAATTACCGATAGAATGAATTGTATTTCAGTACTTTTTTGATACATCAGATTTTGCTTAATTTGCGCAGGTAAAGAGTTAACTGTTTGATCTACCGAAGTCTCTGTTTGAATTGATACGTAAAAATCACGAAATACGAGAGTTCCCAGGTTAAATTACAAAGCATAAATAATGAATACGAAACGAAAATCAGTCCTAGCTAACACCAACGTCATGTGTGAAATCTGTCAACGCATTGAAATATTTAGCCTCAATTTACTTCACAAAATCGGCACCAATGTATTTTGCATGTTTCAAAAATTTCCCTTCATACACGAACTGTTGCATAAACAAGCAAATTCATCATAGTCAGATCGACCCTTTTTCGTATAATGTCATGGCTGCTTTAAACAAAGAACCTCGTTTTAGAAGTATGGAATACGAGTCTTGGTAAAATGGGTATGCAAACCCGGGCCGTGGCAAAATAAAAGCCGGGGTAGATCGGCAATCGTCAATTCCAAATACGCATTATTTTGCGGCAATATTTACAGCGAATACAAATATAACTGGTCCATCAAATATCCTGAAATTTTAATGAGATTGGCAGATTAATAACTGCCAATCTTTTGTTTTGACCAGGCCAAGTCTTGCCTACCCATTTTACCGGATGCCGAACCGAACCGAAGCTGAAACACGCCTTTCCTTTATCATTATTTTCGTAATAACTCAGATTTGAAACTTAATTAGACCTTAATTTTTGCAATTTATATTTTCCTTCCCATAAGGATAATTTATGCTAAACTACGTTGAATTTGCCTCGGTAGTTCTTGAGAAGAAGATTTTTAAAAATGCACCCCCCTTTTTCTACAGTTTCAAGGTTTTCTCCGCTTTGAATACAGATCATACTTTTATTTCTGCAATTTATATTCGCCATCCCATAAGGATGCTTTGTGCCAAATTTGGTTGAAATTGGATAAGCGGTTTTAGAGAAGAAGTTCAAAATGTAAAAAGTTTACAGACGGACGGACGGACGGACGGACAGACAGACGGACAGACGGACGACGGACAAAATGTGATCAGAATAGCTCACTTGAGCTTTCAGCTCAGGTGAGCTAAAAACAAGAGGCCCAGGGGCCACATCGCTCACCTGAGCAACAATTGCCTTAATTCTGATCAAATTAGCATTACAGTATCAAAATATATTGACAACTGAGTACAGTAGATCTTGCTAAAAAAAATTGAAAATCTGCCAATTTTTATCAACCTCTTATTTTTTGGTAAATACCAAGCCCCTTTTGTTGTTGTACCTGTAAGAAGATTTGTCTCTATTCCTATATACCCCCCCCCCCCCATTTCATGGCCCCATTTTTCTCTAGGGAATCATGGTTTCATCAGACTTAAATCTGCATAACCTTTGCTTTCACACTAAGTACTGAGTTTTGAACTGAACACTTTCCCAGAATAGTTTTAAAGATTTTCTCTTTATATTCCTATGTAAAAATTCAAACCGCCATCACGGTCCCGCCCTACCACTAATGACTGTGATTTTGCAAACTTGAATTTACACTACCCAAGGATGCCTCTACACATGTTTAAACCCTTTCTGGCCAAAAATTCTTTAAAAAGAAGATTTTAAAGATTTTCTCTATATATTCCTAAGAAAAAATTCATCCCCCATTGTGGCCTCACCCTACCCCTGGACTATTATTTAAACAAACTTGAATCTATATGATCTGGGGATGCTTCCACTCAAATATGGCCTTTCCAGGCCTAATAGTTTTGAGGAGAAGACTTTTAAAGATTTTCTCTATCTATAAAAATTCATCCCCCATTGTAACCCGCCCTACCCCCAGGGACCATGATTTGAACAAACTTGAATCTACACTTCCTAAGGATGGTTACATGCCAATTTGAGATTTCTTGGCCAAATATTTTTGAGTAGAAGATTTTTAAAAGATTTCCTCTATATATTCCTATATAAAACTTGATCCCCCAATTGTGGCCCCACCCTATCCCCGGGGACCATGATTTGAACAACCTTGAATCTATACTATCTGAGGATGCTTCCACTCAAATTTGAGCTTTTCTGGCCTAATAGTTTTTGAGAAGAAGATTTTTAAAGATTTTCTCAATATATTCCTATGTAAAACTTGATCCCCCAATTGTGGCCCCACCCTACCCATGGGAACTATGATTTGACAAACTTGAATCTACACTACCTGAGGATGCTTCCATTTTAATTTGAGCTTTCCTGGCCTAATAGTTTTTGAGAAGAAGATTTTTAAAGATTTTCTCTATATATTCTTATGTAAAACATGATCCCCCTTTTGTGGCCCCACCCTACCCCAGGTGACCATGATTTGAACAAACTTGAATCTACACTTTCTGAGGATGCTTCCACTCAAATTTGAGCTTTCCTGGCCTAATAGTTTTTGAGAAGAAGACTGGCTCAGGTGAGCTAAAAAAGGTTAAGTTTACAATACAATAAGTTTCTGGAAGAAGAGACTTTGAAAATTTTCTTAATAAATATTGACAATTTTTTTTACTTTTTTAATCTTTAGTTTTTAAGATCTGTGTACAAACATAGAATTGTGAGCAAATCTCTGTATCTTGCTTATAATTCGAAGCTTAACACTCAAATATGGTTAGTAAATAGAAATTGTACACAATTAAAACACAAGAAACATGCACTATAACAAATAAAGAACACAATTTATTTTTTCGAAATGAATCATATATATACATGTACATGTATATACCTACATATTTCCGACAGCGATATCAAACTCTATTTAAACTGAATAAACTCGAGAAAAAGCCGAGCATCTCAACAAAACCAATTGCATTTATCTACCATTACGCAAAATATAATGCCGAATTACCGATAGAATGAATTATATTTCAGTACTTTTTTGATACATCAGATTTTGCTTAATTTGCGCAGGTAAAGAGTTAACTGTTTGATTTACCGAAGTCTCTGTTTGATTTGATACGTAAAAATCACGAAATACAGATGATAGTTCCCAGGTTACAAAGCATAAATAATGAAAACGAAACGAAAATCAGAACAAGCTAACACCAACGTCATGTGTGAAAACTTTCAACGCGTTGAAATATTTAGCCTCAATTTACTACACAAAATCGGCACCAATATATTTTGCATGTTTCAAAAATTTCCCATCATTCGCGAACTGTTGCACAACAAGCAAATTCATCATAGTCAGATCGACCCTTTTTCGTATAATGTCATGGCTGCTTTAAACAAAGAACCTCGTTTTAGATGTATGGAATACGAGACTTGGTAAAATGGGTACGCAAACCCGGGCCGTGGCAAAATAAAAGCCGGGGCAGATCGGCAATCGTCAATTCCAAATACGCATTATTTTGCAGCAATATTTACAGCAAATACAAATATACTGGTCCATCATATATCCTGAAATTTTAATGAGATTGGCAGATTAATAACTGCCAATCTTTTGTTTTGACCAGGCCAAGTCTTGTCTACCCATTTTACCGGATGCCGAATCCGAAGCTATTAAACTGATTGAAACACGCCTTTCCTTTATTATTATTTTCGTAATAACTCAGATTTGAAACAGAATTAGACCTTAATTTTTGCAATTTATATTTTCCTTCCCATAAGGATAATTTATGCTAAACTACGTTGAATTGGAATCAGTAGTTCTTGAGAAGAAGATTTTTTAAAATGCACCCCCCTTTTTCTACAGTTTCAAGGTTTTCTCCGCTTTGAATACAGATCGGACTTTTATTTCTGCAATTTGTATTCGCCCTCCCATAAGGATGCTTTGTGCCAAATTTGGTTGAAATTGGATAAGCGGTTTTAGAGAAGAAGTTCAAAATGTAAAAAGTTTACAGACGGACAGACAGACGGACGGACAGACGGACGGACGGACGGACGACGGACAAAAAGTGATCAGAATAGCTCACTTGAGCTTTCAGCTCAGGTGAGCTAAAAATATATTACAATATATTTCTCAGTAAAGTGCTATGGAAGAAAGACTTTACAGCCCTTTTGGCTCCTAAACTGAAGAGCCAGCCCCTTTTTCTTGGCATCAAATGAAAGGTCTTTTGATATTAAACATATTTTGTTCAAGAAGTGTTTAGAAATTCGTTGCCGTTTTTGAGCTATCTGGGATAGGACGTTTTAGGGGCCGACCCCTTATCTCCTTATTGGGGCCAGATAACGAAACTTTTATGATTGAATATTTTTTAAAACGCCATTCTAAGCAACTTTTATTCTATATTGCTTTTCAAAATATTTGTCCTTTTTGAGATATAATTGACCGAAGTTTTGGACTTCTGGTCCCTTAAAACCCATTATTACGTAATGCATGATAAAATTTTTATAATGTATAGTTTTATAAGTGAAAGATAAACATTTTTGCTTCTGAAATATATAACAAAAAATTTCTCAGTAAAGTGCTATGGAAGAAAGACTTTAAAGCCCTTATGGCCCCTAATTTGAGGGGCTAGCCCCTTTTTCTTGATATATAACAAAAGCTCTTGTAAATACAAATTTTATTTCCTCTATATGTTATGTTAAAATATTTTCAGGAAAAGAGATAAAGAAGGAAAACCATTAAAAATTACGTCGTTTTTTTAAACTCGATTTTCGGGTCCAGGCGAGCTTCGACGCCTTTGAAGCCAGACAACCATAAATGCCTTTAAACACATCTACAATCTTTTGTCTACAATCCCTGAAAATTTGAATTCAATATCTTTTTTCGTTTAGGAGGAGATAGCAGGACAAAATGGCCCTCTAAAAATCACTAAAACGTCAATATCTTCCGAACGGAAATGACGTCATTAAAATAAAAAATTATATATAAGGTTTTTTATCAATATCTACAAGATCTGAAATTTTCACGGAAATCGGTCAAGTCGTTTTCAAGAAATCGCTTGTACAAAAATGCGTAAGAAAAAAAAAGAAAAGAAAAGAAAGAAAGCAATAGCAGTAAGGTCTTCCGTTGGAAACGGAAGACCTTAATTATATGCCTGTAATAACATCACAATTTAGAACAGCAAACAATCAAATATGCTTTTATAATGGACAAATAATTTCGTTAGAAACGAAAAGCATTTTTAAAAAGTATATTTAATATGGTGTAAAATTCTTGAGATTAATTCTTTTGCTGTCAGTGAGACTCATTAATGATACTAAAATAAATATATGCACTTAATGTTGTTCTAGGCTTGAATTTTCTGTGTTTGGTTTTGGTGAGAAGGATCTAGGAATTTAAACATGGCCTTGCACATTTGAGGGAGATCCATTGTGTGTTTCCATCCCCAGTCAGCTCGCGCGTTACTGTCATCAAAACGTTTGGGCCAAGTGTCGGCTGGAAAATAATTGAACAGTTTTAAATTGCTCTACTTGTCTATAATATATACGAATCTGGTGATAAAAAAATATACTAGAATTTTCAAGAAAATTACCTACCGCCTAATTCTGAATAGATAAAATGAAAAAAAAACCGACTAATGATAATTTTTAAGTACCAATTGCTTGTCGGCCATCAATTTCATACGTCACTTTTAGTTCCGGTACATATTTCCGGACTTCCTCTACAATCTCGTCTGGTGTAAAACTCATGGCGGTCACATTATACGTTCTCATTTTGAGTTTTGAGTCGGGTGTCTCTATAAACTCAACCACCGAACGTAAACAGTCGTCAATGAACATCATAGGAAGCATGGTGTCCTCTCGTAGATAGCACTTAAAATGTCCAGATTTTAGGGCATCGTGAAAAATCTTTACGGCGTAGTCTGCAAATGTGCGGAAAAAACTTTAAAAGTTAAACAATGTATATTGCGTGTAAAGTGTATAATATTCAGCATGACGTGTAAACGGTAATAGACTTACCAGTGGTGCCGCCTCCAGGATTTGTATTGGCAGATATGATACCGGGAAATCGTAAACTACGGAAGTCCACGTCAAACTTGTGATAATAGTACTGCAAATGAAATAAGATAGATGCATATGATTTGCAAATATGAACTTATTAGTAAAATCATGAAAATATTCATGTAGATGATATTTTAAATACTAAATAATAGAAGCGCACCTCGCCCAGCAATTCGGCGTGAACTTTGGAGACTCCGTAAATTGTCCGGGGGCGCTGTATACACAGGTCAGGGGTGAGATCACGTGGGGAGTCGGGACCAAAAGCTCCTGATAGTAAACAAAACATAAGGGTTAACCACTGTGTACAACAAAATTCAAAGTAAAGAATGTTCCAAATAAAAAAAATCCTGTAAGTTTGTATTCAGATTGTCTTCCCTATTCCCTATTTTCTTCACAAATTATAAAATGAAAAATTATGATTTTATGATATAAAATTTTATCAGCGGATGCAGATACGTGCATACAAAAGTCTTTCTACACGAGTGAGTAGAATTGACTCAAGATAATGAATCATTCGATGAGGATCTAATTTTTTTATCCGAATATTCATTTCTTGGTTTAATGGTATTCCAGATCTCTTGATCTAGGAAGAAAGCTTCTAAGAAAGAATATTCTTTTGGAACAGGCATGGAAGCTAAAGATAACATAAGCCGGTGATGGATTATACGTTTGGTGGTAACTCATTAAGACTTTTTAAGAAAAAATGTATATAGTAATTTGTCTTTAAAAAAAACAGGTATACCTATGGTACTTGGTACAAATATTTTGAGTCTGTACTGTTTTGCCAGTTCCAACACGTTGTGAAGCCCTTCGATGTTGACACGCATGGCTAATGGGACATTGTTCTCTCCAATGGCGCTGAGCAGTGCACTAAAGTGGATGATCCAGTCGATGTTATAGTTGACTATTAGCTCCTGCAGCTTTTTGAAATCCAGAATGTCGGCAAATACAAACGGACCTGAGAGAGTTCATATAGAAAATAAACTGCTTTAATATTGGTCGTTTACATCTACAGCCCAAATTGCTTATTTCATGCAAACAGGTATTTCTCATCATGCTATACAACAACATCAATGTTCTTACCACTTTCCAATATTTCCTGTGGAGGCTTCCGAATGTCAGACATAATTAAATTGGTTGGTCCATAACGTTGTCTGTAATAATTCCAATCCATTGTTTTAGAAATAGTATAAAGGCAATTTTCGTGATTTAAAAATATGAAATAATCGCAAACATAAGTAAAGAATGTACTAAGAGATTACATCACAATTTGTTGTCCGTAAGAAAAAATATTGCCCGTTTCCGAATCATTCATTACGGTTTTTGTATTTGTCTGATTTTTTTTTTTGAAATAGCTACTTTTAAATATGCATTTAATATAAATTACATGCGTTTTAAAGAGTACATTCTTTGGATTTACAAATATATCCGGAAAAAACTGTATTTTAAGATCGTCGTCGCAAGCCACGGGTTTTGGTGTCTACATTCTCTTTCCAAACCAATAGTATGCGACAATGTTTTGAGGAATTACTAGGTTTTCGTAACCTATATGCAGTCATTTGTACAACATGTCCCGAAAAACTACGAGTACTTCTTTGTTTTCTGGGTTTACTTAAAGTTGATGTTGAACTCAATTGTATACAAATACGCCCTTTTTCAGTTTGACTGCGAATTGAAAAATGGCCAGTAAAAAAGTGCTGATAAAACCTGATATATTAATTTATCTTTTAGAATCAGTATGAAAGATGACAATGTTTATTCATGTTTTGTATTATATACATATGATTGTGTCCATAAGGAAAAGGGTGCTTATGGCAATTTTGCAAATTTGAGATTTTTACAGAAGTAAATAAATCGCATCTCAAAGTTGTCAAATGTGAAATTTTATGGCTATTAACCAGTTCTAAGTTGAGTTTTTCTCCGTTTTTTTAGTGAAGCTATTTCAGCTGTGAAAAAATGTGACGTCGTGGTATGCACATGCAACGTCAAAACAATTTTAAAGTAAACGTGACCGTAACTCTGAAACGTAATATACGACAGACAGACAAAATGAAAGAATTCTCTAAACTTTAAGTAAAATAAAAATGTGTGTGTGTTTTCTATAAAATACTATATATAGTAATCATTACTATATATAGTAATCATTTCTTAAGTACCAGTTCGTGTAAATCGATAAAAATAAATCACAAATGACGCAGATGAATGCAATAAAGGGTTGTTAATCTTGGTTTTTACTTACTTTGCGTTTTGGTTTATTATATCTGGTTTCATGAATACTATTTTCAACAAAAGAAAGATACATTTGATTGACACTTACACCAATACAACACACGTGTAAAAAATGACAATATTCGAGCTTTGTTTACAAAACAAAGAACTATGAACCCTGTATCTTGCTTATAACTTGATATTTGACTTTCAAATTTTGACATAGCATTAAAAATCTTCTATAATTTTCAGTATAAACATTGAAAATGGAAAAATAAAAATTTAAACATTTTAAGTCCCTTTAATGTAGAGGTCAAATTCAGTCACAAAACAAAAATAAACACAACGCGAAGTACTGATAAAAACCTATACGGCACTGACCTGCTACACATGTAAGGATCTCTTATATACATCAACATTTTTTTAGACGGAGGAAAAAAAGGGAAAGTAGGAAATGGAGAAAGGGGAGAGAATCGGGAATCACGAGAATGCCTGTATAATGTCAGAAATATTCTACAGATAAATAGGCATCTACAAACTTTCATAATAAAAAAGTAAAAAAAAAAATAAAAAAAATAGTAATGATTAGCGTGAGGGTGGTAGTAACGATGATTCTACAATGAGCCATAATATTTTATGTTTGAAGCAACAAGGAAACTTAAACATAGGTTAAAGAAGAATTGAGAGAGAGAGAGAGAGAGAGAGAGAGAGAGAGAGAGAGAGAGAGAGAGAGAGAGAGAGAGAGAGAGAGAGTTTTTACCTCAATACTTTGGCAAGCCCAGTTCCTAGCTGCCCTAGACTCCCTGTACAATAAACGAATTCAACAGATAAGATATCACCATATTTCAGAATGAAATGTTTGCTTATTAATCTGTCTTTCAGCTTCCAAAACCTAGGTCTTAAGATTGAAATAAATCCTGTAACCTGTAATTAAAACTCGAGGGTGGTTGTCCATGATTCCGGTGCTGTACCGCTTCCTCTGGTGTAGTGACGGCTAGAACTGGTCCGGAGGGTACAGCTAGGCAATAAATATCTGAGGGGCGGTGCACTGATTCAATCGAACGGTTTCCGGGTCTTTTTGCTATAAAATCTTTTATTTATAAACTTTTATAAGGAGCTATATAAAAAATATATATATATAAAACCATTCCTTCTGTTTCATCTCTATATTAAGAAAATTTTCTCAGAAACGTACATATATATATACATGTATATATAGATAAATCCAAGAAAAACCTCAGTGGCTTTTTATATATTTTATATATAAAAAACTTTTATAAACTTTATAAATTTTTTATATAGCTTCTTATAAAACTTTATATAGCTTCTGAAGATTTTGAAATGAAAGCGCTTAAGCTATATTATATATATATATATATATATATATATATATATATATATATATATATATATATATATATATATATATATATATATATATATATATATATATATATATATATATATATATATATATATATATATATATATAATATCTGAGGGGCGGTGCACTTATTCAATCGAACGGTTTCCGAGTCTTTTTGCTATAAAATTGACATAAAAAAAACCATTCCTTCTGTTTCATCTCTTTATTAAGAAAATTTCACAGAAACTTAATAAAATATAGAGACTAGAAATATACAGCTTACGTCAATTTCACCTGTTACAGTCAAAACATTTGAATAGGCGGGGACAAATTACGCGGAAGTTTGAGAAAACATTGGAATGAAATTGTATTATTTCATCAATAAGTAAATAATCAGCAGATATGAAAAGATCACAGTTCGGGAGAGATTATACGCAAGGCAAAGCATTGTACGATGTCTTCAGAGAATCATAGGCGCTCGCCAGCTAATTTTGTAAATGACGAATCATATCTATGTCTACCCTCTATTCTATGAAACCAACTGAATTTGATTAGAAAATTGATTTTATTGTACAGAGGGTATGCATATATTCGTATGTACGGTTCGGCGTAGAATTCACGTTATTTCTATATAAAAGCAGTACAAAATTATCTAATATTAAGACATTCAGTATAATAAAATGAATATTGCCTGTTTGGGAGGATAACAGCTGAAATTGACACTCCTCGAAAACCATTGTCAACCTCCGCTCCGCGTCGGTTGACAATGGTTTCCTCGGGGTGTCAATTTCAACTGTTACCATCCCAAACAGGCACTATTTATATAATGTTACCCGTTGCCAAGTGTGTTGCTAACGCTGAGGGTAATAGAACGGATTATCAACTGCGTCCAAACCAATCAGATTTCAGTATTTCACATAAAGTATAACAAAAATATATACCGTAAATCTGGAAATTTTTTCGTCGATTAATTTTTTGCGAATTCGAGTCATAAAGCTATATATTAATTTTTACGTTATAAATTTTTGCGAATTGTCATCGGCGCTAAAAATAAAAAGCACTCAAATATTTATGTCAACATACTGACATGCACAATGTTAGCTAACCTTCGGACATCGTATATTACCGCCGCCTTTAATTTTCTTACGAATCGTATAATTATGTTTACCAACTTCATAAAGTATCATGTGAGAGTTGATGTCTGCAATTTATATCTTGTTCAAATTACCGATATATACAATAACAGCAGCAAATGCAACAAAACTACCTAAAGGGGTATTCAAGATTTATAACGAGATAATTATCCCAATTAGCAGTTCACACCTTCACATGCGACGGTTTGTGTACACCACACAAGTATCGGAGGGTCACGTGTCAAACACAGGTAATGTTTTCCTGTGTCAAGCGAGCGAGAATGAGAAGGAAATGGCGGCATTCAGCGAGAAATTCAATTTTAATGAAAATACTGTACAAATTTTCGTATTCCGTGAATGTTGGTGTCCCGCCGGTACACTGTGAATGGGGGGTAAAAAACCCCACTACATTCTGCGTAACGCCGGTACCTATCATATCTATGAATAAATCACGCATGCATGCAGTGTCAGCAGTATACATGTACACTTAAGATAAACATGAAGCTACCAGTCAACCGAAGATACCGATTTTGAGTGAAGTCCTTCTCCACACGCTGGTTATAGCTTGGGGGTAATTACCTGGTTATATAACAGGTTTTTTAAATGACCACTACTTACGGACACCTGTTCATATAGTAAGGAGAAGAGACCAGCCTTCGGCAAAATTTTTATTACTTTTTTTTTGTTGATTAATTTTTAGGAAAAAATTTTTTGCGAATGCAGAGCACGCGCAAATTAACTAAATATTTATCTACGGTAAAAATTTCCAGATTTACGGTATCGTTCGTCAAAATTAGCTGGGAAGCGCCCATGCAGAGAGTGACAAGTCTGAAATCAAGTGGGCCATAAACCAGGGTTTATTCCTAGAGAAGAATAATTCAAATTCTGATTTAATAAATTGAAATTATACCCAGATAAAAAAAATCTTTTCTTTTTTCGATAAGTGAATGTATAAGAATAGATATGCGCGTTCATTGTCTATCTATAGCATATACACAAACATGTGATGACTGATTCTCTGAAGTCGTCGGACAATCCTTTGCCTTGCGTATAATCTCTACCGCATTGGAATCTTCTAATATTTGCTGAATATAAACTTATTGATGAAATAAAACATTTTTCAATCGCTTTGCTGCTATTAAATAAAATGTCTTTCGATCGCTTTAACTTATATAGCAAGTAAGAAACTCTGAGGGGGATTGGATATAGACTTCTTAATATAACTATAGTTTCAATCCAATGTTTTCTCAGACGTCCACGTAATTTGTCCCCGCCAATTCAAATGTTTTGAACAACAGGTGAAACTGACGTAAAACTTGCCAGTTAATGTACCGCGGTCTTACTCAAATGGAAAGAGTAAAAAATGTCATGCGCGGATCTAGAGGGGGGGGGGGGGGGGGGTCGGGGGGGTCCCTGGAAAATGAAAATTTATTAAATTTACATAGTAAAATTATCGCGAAAATATGCCTCGGACCCCCCCTGGCAAACACAATTATCCTTCGGACCCCCCCTGGAAAAATTTTCTGGATCCGCGCATGAATGTTAATATGCACATGTGTTGTTTAAATAAATATTTGCTTGTAAGCGAAAAGATATCCTGATACATATTTGTGTTTCTGGTTTTTTGTTTGTTTGTTTAAACTACATGTAGATGATTATTGGTCACTGATATAAGGAAATGTACATTTTTAAATCTTGATATTAATATTGATAAGAATGAGATGTAATCATATTGAGATAGAAATTTAGACCAAAAAAAAAAGGATTTCTTTATTATTACCTTACGAAAGCGTATCGTTTGGCACTATTTCGAAAAGTAATTCTTTTAATGGTGTGTTCCCGTTTTGCACACATTTGATAATTGGGTATAGAACAACAGGTGTGATTTGTGTTGTGATAGCAATTATAGTCTGCTTTCGGTCAAAGATTTTACCTGGATTTTTACCTGTGTTTTATCAGCGCCTTAACGATAGAACAAGAAGAATATAGATATTTTGTTCTGTTTTATAAATATTTTTTGTATTCCTACGCCAGAGTTCAATATAGTCTCGTTCAACTCGACGCTCGGCTGTCTCCGTAAATCCTTGTCGGAGATTTACGGTGTCAGCCGTGCGTTTGGTTGAACGAGACGTACTAGAGTTCAATATTACTTGGATCCATACATTTTTCGAGAAATATTGCTATTACTGATACATAGTTTGGTTGAATTAATTTTATCTTTAAATATTATTTAACATGATTCATATGGGGGTTTCTCGACATTCTTGTCGAAAAAGTCCAAAAATTCATATTATAAAAATGTGCGTAATTCAAATTAGAAACTACATGTACTTGTCAAGCAAAGTAACATATCATTGATCTTAAAACAAAATCAACTCCCGTCAGTTCTTCAGTACTTTGATTTAATATTGATGCGATATACCTCAATCTGAAAAAGGTTGAAAATGCATGAATTAAGTCTTCATTTGATAGGTTTTGTGAAGTAATCTTTACAGTTTTTGAAGCATATAAAATTGCCGATGTATCATTATACAGTTTGTCTATTTCTTCGATTATTCAAGCCACAACATAAATGAAAAATATTTAGCAGCGTTCTCACTAGACGCATTTCCTCCATATATGTCAGCAAAAGCAAGAATTATATATTAACATATTATGTTTTCTCTTCAAACTTTTAACATGTGCTTCCTATAGGCAGTAATTTAAGCAAAGGCGCTACATATTTGCAATATTCATGTTTAAAAAAATAATAAAATTGTTCATGACCAAATTGATGTTTCAAATCAAATTCATTAATATGGATGTCAATTATTATGTAAATGTGATTTTATGCAAGTAATATTGTAACATAAAATAAATGTAAATATCAGTTGCGAGTGTAGATATGTTTTATTTATTTTATTGTCAATTGCCCTCGCAGGAATTGTAATATAGGCTATAGCAATTAAGCAATTATCTTACCTAGTCAAATTCCCGTTTCGCACACATTTTTTCGATACCTCATTTACAAATGTGTGCAAAACGGGAACAAACCGGTTTGTGTACACCACACAGGTATCGGAGGGTCACGTGTCAAACACAAGTAATGTTTTCCTGTGTCAAGCGAGCGAGAATGAGAAGGAAATGGCGGCATTCAGCGAGAAATTCAATTTTAATGAAAATACTGTACAAATTTTCGTATTCCGTGAATGTTAATGTCCCCCCGGTACACTGTGAATGGGGTAAAAAAAACCCACTACATTCTGCGTAACGCCGGTACCTATCATATCTATGAATAAATCACGCATGCATGCAGTGTCAGCAGTATACATGTACACTTAAGATAAACATGAAGCTACCAGTCAACCGAAGATACCGATTATGAGTGAAGTCCTTCTCCACACGCTGGTTACAGCTTGGGGGTAATTACCTGGTTATATAACAGGTTTTTTAAATGACCACTACTTACGGACACCTGTTCATATAGTAAGGAGAAGAGACCAGCCTTCGGCAAAATTTTTATTACTTTTTTTTTGTTGATTAATTTTTAGGAAAAAAAATTTTGCGAATGCAGAGCACGCGCAAATTAGCTAAATATTTATCTACGGTAAAAATTTCCAGATTTACGGTATCGTTCGTCAGAATTAGCTGGGAAGCGCCCATGCAGAGAGTGACAAGTCTGAAATCAAGTGGGCCATAAACCAGGGTTTATTCCTAGAGAAGAATAATTCAAATTCTGATTTAATAAATTGAAATTATACCCAGATAAAAAAATTCTTTTCTTTTTTCGATAAGTGAATGTATAAGAATAGATATGCGCGTTCATTGTTTATCTATAGCATTTACACAAACATGTGATGACTGATTCTCTGAAGTCGTCGGACAATCCTTTGCCTTGCGTATAATCTCTACCGCATTGGAATCTTCAAATATTTGCTGAATATAAACTTATTGATGAAATAAAACATTTTTCAATCGCTTTGCTGCTATTAAATAAAATGTCTTTCGATCGCTTTAACTTATATAGCAAGTAAGAAACTCTGAGGGGGATTGGATATAGACTTCTTAATATAACTACAGTTTCCAATCCAATGTTTTAGCATATGATATTTTCTCTTCAAACTTTTAACATGTGCTTCCCATAGGCAGTAATTTAAGCAAAGGCGCTACATATTTGCAATATTCATGTTTAAAAAAATAATAAAATTGTTCATGACCAAATTGATGTTTCAAATCAAATTCATTAATATGGATGTCAATTATTATGTAAATGTGATTTTATGCAAGTAATATTGTAACATAAAATAAATGTAAATATCAGTTGCGAGTGTAGATACGTTTTTATTATATATTTTATTGTCAATTGCCCTCGCAGGAATTGTAATATAGGCTATAGCAATTAAGCAATTATCTCACCTGGTCAAATTCCCGTTTCGCACACATTTTTTCGATACCTAATTTACAAATGTGTGCAAAACGGGAACAAACCCTTTTAATACATAGTACATTTTAAATCACCCGCCATTTACCTGTACAATGCATCTTTTGTTTACCTATGAGCCACATGGTTCTTTGAGTCTATGATCATAATAAGGGTTCTGTACATCTTTTAAAAACATGAATGACATTTTTTGCGTAATATCTACCAATACAAAATAGTATTCGATGAGGAAAATCTGGATTGTTTTAATAATGAAGGTATGAAATGTTAGTACTGTAAAGCCTTCCAAATCATGTATTTCTTCACGATTACAAGTAATTTGTTTTCTTCTTTTTTAAATTGTGACATTATTTTTGAGGATTTATTAGGTATTGAGACTTATTACGTCAGTTCATTAAGAACATTATGTTCTTCCCAACTTTTATTTTTTACGTTCATTTAATGCATCCCACGTATTGACGTATTCATTAAAACAGATGGTACGACAAAAAATAGATTTATAAATACTTATCCCATGACCGACAACTTTTCCTTTGATCTTTATGAAGATGTATTTCGCATATCACGAAAAGTGTGGAGATATTTACATATAAAGTATTACGTATTCAATATTTAGCATCACATATCAAACTCTTTTAACTAAAATGTAGGAGGAGTTAATATGCAAATGAAACAAGATTATGTTGATTTCGAAACGGAAATGAAACATCCGAACTAACAATAGTAAAGTTTTTTCCACAAAACTAGTAAATAATTATAACAGTTGGCTAGTTTCTATTTTTCACATTTCTTGTGCAGAAAAAAAATTCAAATAGCCTACAAAACATTATTTTTATTTTCAAAAATGACAAAAAAGTGAATAATTTTTTCACTCATAGGTATTTGCATATTTCCTCTCCAGCGTTTTCGGACACGGAAATCGCGTTGTTTCTCTCCTTTGAATCTTTCGTCTCCTGGGTTATTGCGTTTTCCTTCTCGACATCCCCATGCTGCCTCATGGATTTCCGAGGTGGCTCTAATGCACGACTCACCTCATCAAGTTGTTGCGCAGACTGGTATGGAACGCCATAGCTGCCTTATGTGCCTATTTCATGTGAAGATGGTGCTTTATTATATTATGCTGTGGTTATTTCATGTGAAGATGGTGCTTTATTATATGAAGGTGGTGCTTTATTATATGAAGATGGTGCTTTATTATATGAAGGTGGTGCTTTTTTATATGAAGATGGTACTTTATTATATGAAGGTGGTGCTTTATTATATGAAGATGGTGCTTTATTATATGAAGATGGTGCTTTTTTATGTGAAGGTGCTTTTTTATGTGAAGATGGTGCTTTACTATATGATGGTGCTTTTTTTATATGATGGTGCTTTTTAATGTGAAGGTGGTCACTCGGAACTCTTCTTATTTTTTAATACTGGGTTAACCATTTATGTATTATCTCGAAATATTGAAAGTAAAACAAAAAATTGATGCGATCAAAATCCATTTGATACACTATTGCTAGTTCCTCTTTTTTCTAGCACAATTAGTATATAAGCTATCGAGAAGATCTAACTGTGTACGACTTTACCCCAACCGAACTTACATCTATTAAGTGACAACTATATAATGACGGAATATTACAAGAATTAAAGCCTAGTAACGTTATCCTGAAAAGCAGAAAATTGAATTTAATAATTATTTGTGTTTAAGCGAAGGTTATGCCCTAGCAATCTGATTAAAATAAGCTCTTTGATCCGCTCTTAATTGGGAGTTGATTTTAATCAACTCTCCTATGCAGTTACTCAGACAAACCGAAAGTGAAACAGTGTTTGGACCTCATTACAAATCATCGCTGCTGACAAGACTTAGTTCTTGAACATAATTGATAAATTCGATGTAATGTATGCTAAAGCATTGTTTTTCAAGGAAACTTATTTATAAATAGCTTGAAAATAGTCAGATTTTAAATGGTACGAACAATTTAGATATTTTTTGTAGTCGTATGTATTCCTACGCCAGAGTTCAATATAGTCTCGTTCAACTCGACGCTCGGCTGTCTCCGTAAATCTCCGACAAGCAGAGAGTCTCCCTTGCTTGTCGGAGATTGTTTTGCTTACGGTGTCAGTCGAGCGTTTGGTTGAACGAGACTATAGAGTTCAATATTGCTTGGATCCATACAATTTTCGAGAAATATTTCTATTACTGATACATAGTTTGATTGAATTAATTTTATCTTTAAATATTATTTAAGATGATTCATATGGGAGGTTTCTCGACATTCTTGTCGAAAAAGTCCAAAAATTCATATTATAAAAATGTGCGTAATTCAAATACAAATTAGAAACTACATGTACTTGTCATGCAAAATAACATATCATTGATTTTAAAATAAATAAACATCGACAAAATCAACTCTCGTCAGTTCTTCAGTACTTTGATTTTGTTATTGTCATCGCCCAGTCGGTCTTCGTCATTGATGACCGTTCCTCTTAAACCTATGTGGTGAGTTGGAGGAAGAGCTCACATTCTGAGTGTTTCAAAACAAAACATTATTTAAAAAAAACAAATAAAGGAACGGATTGAGGATCTGATTTTAAAGAGACTGATGCCCTAGGTGATAGGATTTGACTTGAAGATAAAGTAAGGGAAAGTCATAGGGAAAGGTCTACTATACTATAATATAGCTCAAAGATGGTCCTTTTATAAGTGGTAAAGGCAAAAGTAAAATGTCAAGAAATACTGACAAAATATTGTATTATTCAATTAATCATATTTGTCAATTCAGTTGAGATTAAGTCGTACAGTTCATCTCGTAACATAAATACTTATTATGCTAAAAAAGAGAAACTAGCAATTGTGTATTAAATGGATTTTAACTGTATCAAGTTTGTTCTAGTTTCAAAATTTCGAGATAATAAATGTTTAACTCAGTCTTCAGAAATAAAGTTCCGAGTGACCATCTTCACATTAAAAAAGCACCATCACATAAAAAAGCACCATCTTCATATAATAAAGCACCATCTTCATATAACAAAGCACCATCATCACATAAAAAAGCACCATCTTCATATAATAAGTCACCACCTTCATAAATAAAGCACCATCTTCATATAATAAAGCACCATCTTCACATAAAAAAGCACCATCTTCATATAATAAAGCACCACCTTCATATAATAAGGCACCATCTTCATATAATAAAGCACCATCTTCATATAATAAAGCATCATCTTCATATAATAAAGCACCATCTTCACATGAAATAACCACAGCATAATATAATCAAGCACCATCTACATATAAAATAGCCACATAAGGCAGCGATGGCTTTCCATAGACTGCCTCTTGTAAGTTCTTATGGTGGAACTACGGTGGCCTGTTCTTTCCATTATCTGCTCTTCCTCAAAACCCAGTACAGTCAAATAAAAACAAATTAAACATCACACACATAAAACAAAAATTACAATACACAGATAATTTAATACTCTTGTTCATTTTAATCATGCAACTTACCGGACTGAAACAAGTTCGTTGCGCAAGTGCGTTTCCCCTAGTGGTTTCAAAAGTTCCCAAACAAACCCTGCCTCAGCACACATGGTCTTGATAATGATCCCAAACTTGTTGACCCCCCTAGGTTGAATTCCAAAGCGGATTTCGGCTCGACGAAGTGGCCGTCTATAGAATGGACCTTGTTCCACCATAGAGATGTAAGATGCATATATATCGTACACACACACACACACACACACACACACACACACACACACACACACACACACACACATATATATATATATATATATATATATATATATATATATATATATATATATATATATATATATATATATATATATATATATATATATATATATATATTGTGGCGTTCCCGATTCAGAGAAGTGGCGTATCGATTTTGCAAGAATGTTCCTCTGGTGAGGTCCCCCAGCAAAATTCTTTGATGTGCGCCCACAAAAACCAATACACGTTTTTCCGTCGGATACGTCGCATCTCAACTGACATACCTTCAATTTTCTGTGTTTATCTGGGCCCCGCAATCCAAAATGTTTGCAATTATTGTGTTTATGTCGCTTCCAAAGCACGTTCTCTTGTTCTGGAGTTAACGGGTCAGCTTGCTTGACAGACACACCGATTCCTTGAGATGCAAGTTCTTTCATACAAGTGTCCAGAGTTTTTCGGAAGTCATGGAAACGGGCATCTTTCGCATCTAAAAAGTTCATGTCGCTTACGCCTTCCTCTCGCATGTACCGCAAGATACCGGAACATATCTCATATAGTATTTGGGGGGTAGGGGGACCATCCGCGCACCTGGCTTCAATCACAAAACACGATAAAGTAAATCATAGTTCTTGATATGAACTTGTAAGTAACTCGGGGATTGTATAAATGTCACAATGCTGTTGGTTTCGCTGAGATCTCCAGCCGTTGAATACTTTCAATGCCAATGACGTATTGCGGCGCGAGTTTTTACTCTCCTTCTTCAGAATACTGGGTAGGGCTCTTCAAAGAGCATTAACAAGTATACAAAGAAAGAGTTGTATTAAAATAATTTAATGCGACTGAAAAACATTGAATGCCATCATAACTTGCTATTGAGGTCGCATTATAACGTAACCTTGTTTATAAATCAAACCGTCTTCCTAGCTACTATTATACAACATCAATAGGAAAAGGGCACAATAGAATAAGGGGAATTAACTCGTATAGGCCCAACCCAAGAGACAGGGGGTCAGCCTATAGTTATTAAGCTTAAATTGACCTCTAAGTCGAATATGCATAGAGCTATAACTCGAAGGCAAGTTTTACACAATTTATTGATTAAGTGATTTAAATCAACCATGAAATATCAACAATAATCAAATAAAATAGAGTCAAAATAAGACAGGATAAAAATAATTATTTCTTAAAAAAAACCAAATGAGTCAGAATGAATTTAGCTCAATGTTGCTTAGTCTACTGACAGACTGGTGGACAGTCAACTAGATAGTCAGTGTGAAGACATAAGCAACATGAGGTAGTGGCCAAAAGTGTCTGTCTGAAATTTAGCTCGGTGTTGCTTAGTCTTACTAACAGACTGGTGGACAGTCAACTAGATAGTCAGTGTGAAGACATAAGCAACATGAGGTAGTGGCCAAAAGAGTCTGACTGAATTGAATAAATTTCCAACTGTATATTTATATTCTAAAAGATAATTAATGAAAATGAGGTACATTAATTACTATTGATAATTATTCAAAAAGCTTAAGGACAACTCAGAACAATTATATAGACTAATTGGGGATAATTAGCAGAGAATTGACCCTAACTAATTACTTGTCATTTGGCATGAGTAAACTCTTAAACATATTTACACAACATGACACACCATGACAAATACATAGTTTGTTTACATATATTAATACACATACACAGTTTGTTTACATATAATACATATGCACTGTTTGTTCACATATAATACATACACACAGATTGTTTATATATAATACATACACACAGTTTGTTTACATATAATACATACACACAGTTTGTTAACATATAATACACATACACAGTTTGTTTACATATAATACACACACACAGTTTGTTTACATATAATACACACAAACGATTTGTTTACATCATATATTGTATTTTCTTCACTTTATTTGTGTTCGATTCAGCCACATAGAGGTTGTCTCTGGTGTCCACATATAAACCCGATGGACCTTGTAAATGACAGTTGTCAATGTAGCCGAGGAACTCTCCATCCTGATCCAGGATGTGGATACTGTGGTTGTTAAAGTCTGATGTCAGGATCTGACCCTGGCTGTCTGTTGTGATGCCCTCTGGAATAAATGATCCCTTTGTATAAGAGGGAGGACCAGTGTAGGTAAACCGGAGTTTCCCGGCCTGATTGACCACCACTACTGCACGGGCTCCATAGTCTGCCACACAGATATCTAAGTTCCTGTTCTCTCTGATGTATTTAATTTGTTTACGTAATTCAGGAGCTGAATACAGAGGTCTTCCTTTCTTATCGTACTGAATACTTTGTTTCTCTGTGGAGCCAGAGTAACGCACAACTTTTGTTTGTTCATCGTCATTTCTGTCCATGAGAACCAAAAGGTCATCAGAGGAGGTACTACAAACACTGCGAGGACTCCACCCCTGTAGTCTAATTACTGTCTGATTCTGTGTATTCTTCACTAGGTTCACAGTTCTATCCGTGTAATCAGTATAAAGTAGATCCCCATTCCTTGTCACTGCTATGTCCCGTGGACTGTTCCATGACTTGGTTTGGACTGACTTCACTAGTTCCCCCTGCAGGTTGTAGAGTCTCATCATCTTACCATTACCACAGGTCCAGATTTCTTCATCATTGTGACAAGTAACACCGTCTAAGTATTGATTCTGTGTCTGTATGGTGGAGATGATCCGTGGTTCATCAAGGAGTGGTTTGATAGGAGAGGATCCAAATTCTGAGGTGTCCATTGTGTAGCCATGTTTCTTTGTTGTAATGGAGCATGCTGACAGTGAACCAAATTGTTGGTAAAGTTTTTTTATTTTAATTTTCTGAGGGATAAAGTTTGGAAGAGAAACTGTGAGTTTAGGAGGCAATCTTCTGAATTCAGCATTCCTGGATTTATAGGCAGAGACAAGGCTGACATCATTGGAGTCCAGTAACTCCTTCAGATCAGCAATGCTCTGTCTGATTTCAGAAATAGTGCATGTGATTTCATCTTCCTGCTTATTTAAGACAGCTAGGTGTTTGGAGTCCATTTCATCAAGATCAGATTTCAGTTCCTGTATAATGGTAGTTATTTCTTTGTACAAGTCTTCTCCATGTTTGTCTATTGCTATTGTCAATTTCCTGGAGTTTTTCTTTACTTCAGATTTCTGAACTGCAATGTTGGACGCAATCATCTGATATTTGGGAAAAAGGAAATCTTCTAATTCTTTTAAATCTTTCTGAAAGTCATGTTTGTGGCTTCCAAAACCATCAGCAAAGTCGACTACATCATGTGCATTATGTTTCTTAGAGGAAACACAGAGCACACAAATAGGAACGACACATTGTTTACAGTAAAGTTCACAAATCTTCGAGGAATGTTTTAGACATTTAGTAGTAGATCCCCTTTTTTCAAATGGCAGCATTTTGTGTTCTTTGGATTGATCAGAGAGATGTTCCCCCACACAGGCTTTACAAAGATGTATATGACAAATGTCACAGTACATAGGGGGGCCTGCGGTCTCACAGAGTCGACATCGTAAAACATCCTGGGCCCAAGTCCCAGGGTCCATGGCAGACTCTTTTATTTCCTGTTTTAGAGATCCTGAAAAAACAATAACAATTAAGAAATAATAAGTGAAATATTTATTCCTTTTCAGTTGCTTTGCATGAATTTGTATACATTTTTAAAAAGTGTTATGTTGACCTGTATGAACCTCTTAAGGACAGATTTTTGTTAATTTCAAATATAGATATAGAAAATAAGTAGTCCCAGCTGTTTGGGAGCATGTAACAAATTAAATGGAGTAATGTTGACTTTTAAACATTAATTTGTTTGGTATCGGGGGCATTCGCCCTATCCACATGTTCGCCTTGGTCCGTTCGCTCTAGGTGCCTTCGCTCTAATTATCGTTCGCCCAAATAATCGTTCGCCTTAAACCTCGTTTGCTCCTTGTTTATAAATAAACAATATTATAAGTTATTTCATTTACTTTTAACTTAAAACTTTTTAACTTTTATTAATTATTCGTATATAATATTAATGTTTTTCCTTCATAAAAAATGACGCAATTGGTATATGTTAATTGTAAGATTTTATTGCCGTACATTGTCGATAACCGTCTTCTTGTTTTTATAATGATTCGCTTGGTGTTTTTAAACAATTAAATAATTTGAGACTTTAATTGGCTCATTCAGAAGCTAATTTAATAGCAGATGATTATCACCTATTCTATCTTTAAAGAATTTACATAACACAATCCTTTGATCTCTAATTGAGATATATACGGAAATGGAACATGTAACTGTATTAAACTACTGTCATCCATGGTGATTATTATGTAGAAGTAGAAAGGGCGGTATTGTTTTCATTAATTATATATGTATCTTTCAAAATGTTTAAATTGACAAGAATACACAAAAATATATAAATTAATTAATCCTCTATAAAATTAAGGCAAACGGACACAGTGCGAACGGCGTCAAGAGCGAACGCGGTTTAGTGCGAACAGCCAATCCTTTTGTTTATTCGTTACTAGGCGCGCTACCCCCCCCCCCCCCCCCCCCCTTTCCGATTAGAATATCAAATATTAGCATTATTTGGTTGAAAACTAAATAGTTTTTCAGGCATATTTTGTCAGGATTTCGGGTAAGTATGTCCCCCCTCCCCAGACTTTCAAAATCGATGTTATGTCAGTGGGTGCAATTGTCGTAATGTACATGACCCAGTTATACAGCTGTTATACATACGTTTAAATCCTCTTTGACGTTTAATCCTTACACATGATTTTGGGAGATATTTAGTTCCAAAATATGTGTTGTCTCACATGGTTTATGTCGGTAAATACACACCCTTGTCCAACTTGGCGTGTCGGGTCTGGTGCAATCGCAATTTGTTTGTTGTAATAAGGAATGAATGGGTAGGCATTACGCGATTGTGTATAGTAAACGTATTAGTTTTTAGCTCACCTGAGCTATTCTGATCACAGTTTGTCTGTCGTCCGTCTGTCCGTAAACTTTTCACATTTTCAACATCTTCTCCAGAACCACTGGGCCAATTTCCAAAAAATTTGGCACAATGCACCCTTAGGCAGAATCCGGGATGGTTCGCACCTATTCTGTTTCGCGCTGAGATGATTCGCACCTCCCTCGGAGCGAAAATTCTCACTGTATTAAGATATATTTTTCTCGTGTTATTATTGCTCTGAAATTAATTATAAGCTATATTAAAATTGAAATAAGTTATAAAAAACATGGAAACGGTGTTTACATTTATGTATGCGCCGCGCCGCTAGTATAACGTACGTTTTTCGTTTTCGTTGGTTTTTTATGAAGCCTTTAGTTTAAACTTTATTTTATTTGAATTGTACATCAATATAAACAATAAATATTACAAACAGGATTCGGAAACAAGTTGTTACAACTTATATTAATCCGTTTCCTTAAGTTAACTTTCTACTATAAAAAACAATAATTGCCCTTGCTGAATGGCAAGTATATTAGGAACAACAAATGAAAAAAGATGAAATAGATGGAAAAATTTAACAAAAAAATGAAAAGGGAAAAATATGATAGAAAATATACAGAGAGAGATATCATAACTTGAATTAACATTAAAAGTGACCGAGTAATAAACAGTCGTACGATGCAAAAATAACAAAAATAACAAAAATAACAAAATCGACAATATGGTAGCAAGTGGAATTAAGTTACAAATCGTTTAGTAGCAGAAATAAATTGATGTACATGTTTGAAAATGTTTATATTATAGGAATAATTTCTATCTGGGTCTCCAAATAACAGAATGTTTAAAGTGACCGGTCTTATGGGTCATTTGGGTCAATGAATAATGAAGCCTTTGAGGCCACGGCCTTATTATATAGGTTCAGATCAAGAGGTATTTATTCTACCGACACCGGCTACATAAACTTAACCTTTACATGGGCATGATTCATTAATCATTCCTTGTAAAGAATGACATCGATTCGATGCGAAACATCGCGGTGCGAACCATCTCAATGCGAAACAGAATAGGTGTGAATCATCTCAGCACGAAACACGTTTAGATGCGAAACATTCCGTACCCTTTAGGCAAAGGAGATTCAAAGTTGTGAAAATTAAGGAAAACAACCTTTTACAAGGGGAGATAATTAGGAATTATTGATTTTTTTTTTATAAATCTTTAAAAATCTTATTCTCAAGAACCATTTGGCATGGAAAGCTGAAACTTTTGTGGAAGCATCCTCAGGTAGTATATATTCAAAGTAGGGGTAGGGGTTGAATTTTACATAGGAATATATTGGCTAAATCTGTAAAAATCTTCTTCTCAAGAACCATTTGGCTAGGAAAGCTGAAACTTGTGTGGAAGTATCCTCGGGTAGTGTAGATTCAGAGTTGTGAAAATCATGACCCCCGGAGGTAGGGTGGGGCCACAATGGGGGGGGGGGGGTGTCGAATTTTACATAGGAATATATAGACTAAATCTTTAAAAATCTTCTTTTTAAGAACCATTTGACCAGGAAAGCTGACACTTTTGTAGAAGCTTCCTGAGGTAGTTGTGAAAATCATGACCCTCAGGGGTTGGTAGGGCCACAAGGGGGTCAAATTTTACATAGGAATATAAAGAGTAATTCTTTAAAATCATCTTCTCAAGAACCATTTGGTCAGGAAAGCTGAAACTTGCATGGAAGCATCCTCAGGTAGTGTAGATTCACAGTTGTGAAAATCATGACCACTGGGGTAAGGGTGGGGCAACAAAGGGGGGGGGGGTCGAATTTTTACATAGGAATATACATTTGTATATAGATTACTAGTAAATCCTTAAAAATCTTCTTCTCAGAAACCATTTGGCAAGGAAAGCTGACCTTGTGTGGAAGCATCCTCAGGTAGTGTAGATTCAAAGTTGTGAAAATGATGACCCCTGGGGGTAGGATGGGGCCACAATGGCCACAAAGTTTGTTTTTTTTTTTTTGCTTGTCAAGATTTTTTGGTTGAGTCTGGCCCCCCAACTTTCAAAAACGATGCTACGTGCCTGATTCGACTAATTGCATGAAGTAAGAAAGTAAAGAATCAACATCATTGATAAGAAAAGACTGCATGAAATAAATTATATTACTTTTTTAACAACTCAAAGTGATATAACAACAAACAACCAAAATATATGCTTTAAAATGGACATATAATTTCATTAAAAACGAAAAGTTAAAAAAAAAGTGTATTTCGTATGGTGTAAAATTCTTGAGATTCTTTTGCTGTCAGTGAGATTCAGTTTATGATATTCACACTCCGGGTTGTTTCAGGCTTTGATTCTCTGCTTTTGCTTTTGATGGGATGGATCCAGGAATTCAAACATGGCCTTGCACATTTGCGGGAGATCCATTGTGTGTTTCCACCCCCAGTCAGCTCGCGCGTTACTGTCATCAAAACGTTTGGGCCAAGTGTCGGCTGGAATATAAAATATTTTCATTTTTTATAATTGCAATGTATATGAATTGGACATTAAACAACAGACTAGAATACTATTACAGCCTTAGACTAAATTTGTAGACATAAGATGAGCAAACGATTAATGATAATTTTTAAGTACCAATTGCTTGTCGGCCATCAATTTCATACGTCACTTTTAGTTCCGGAACGTATTTTCGGACTTCCTCTACAATCTCGTCTGGTGTAAAACTCATGGCGGTCACATTATACGTTCTCATTTTAAGTTTTGATTCGGGTGTCTCCATAAACTCAACCACCGAACGTAAACAGTCGTCAATGAACATCATAGGAAGCATGGTGTCCTCTCGTAGATAGCACTTAAAATGTCCAGATTTTAGGGCATCGTGAAAAATCTTTACGGCGTAGTCTGCAAATGTGCGTATTTTTTTTAAAAGTTAAACAATGTATATTGCCTGTACAGTGTGTAATATTTCGCATGACGTGTAAACGGTAATAGACTTACCAGTGGTGCCGCCTCCAGGATTTGTGTCGGCAGATATGATACCAGGGAATCTTAAACTACGGAAATCCATGCCAAATTTGTGATAATAGTACTGCAAATATAGTGAGATATATACAAAAAATTAATGATTTACAAAATTGAAATGGTAGGTATAATCCTGAAAGTAAACATGAAGATGATATTCGAAATACTAAATAATAGAAACGCACCTCGCCCATCAATTCGGCGTGAACTTTGGAGACTCCGTAAATTGTCCGGGGGCGCTGTATACACAGGTCAGGGGTGGGATCACGTGGGGAGTCGGGACCAAAAGCTCCTGATAGTAAACAAAACATAAGAGTTAACTATGACAAAAATCAAAGTAAAAAAAAAAGTTCCGAATGAAATTTTCAAATTAATTCAGCTGATAATCAAAGTGCAGTAAACAATTGGTTCTGTACAAGCGGCATGTCCTAACGTTCAATGTTTTATCCTTGAAATCAGCAATCAACTTGTCCAGCCTGTGCCCAACTTGCTATTTTCAGGCTTGAAAAATGTACTCCGCATCATAATGCTCAAGTAAGCTGTGATACGTTTGAGTTAGAATACATATGATCATGTAGTAATTCCCTATTTTTACCATATTCTCCACAAATTGTTAAATAAAAAATAAAAATTTCATTTAGTTTAATAAATATACACGAGTGAGTAAATCGACGCATACATATTACTCTCTTAATTTATATTTGATACAAAATCACTGCGCGGTATTTGCGTGACGTCTTAGGTAGATCGAGTTCAATTTACAGAACTTAGCTATACAAGAGGAAATCGGAGGATATATGAAGTATTTGTTTGTCTGAGATATCATGAAGATATCGCTAATGAATAGTGATGTAAACGGACGCTGCATTGTATAGCAAGTAGTCCATGCTTTTACGTAACATTAACGATTCAATCAAATGCGTTCGTACCTTTGCTTTTTTATTGCTTTGTTTGGCAAAATTACCATGAAAACTATGTTTGTGCAATAAAAAATATCAAAATCATAAATGTAATCGGTGTAATATTATTAATAATTCATAGCGACGACCCTCTCAACACAGCCCCAATAAGATTTCTAATTCCATGACTTAGTGCAGTGAGAGTAGTCTGCCCTTTGACTCAAAATCGACATAAGTAGTTCTGAATCAATAAGAGTATATGTATTATGATTACTATATTAGAACAAGATAATACATGTACATGTACTATGAAATGTTAAATTAGAATGGATTTTCCATATCAGTTTTACAGGGTTTCTGTCGGAATTATCACTTCTTCGGGTTCGGATGTTATTTTGACAAAAGCTAAAATAGATAACTCAGTGTGTTCACATTTCGTTAAAGCCCCAAAAATATTTTCCTTGCCAGACAAAAGCTATTAAACAGCCCTTAAAGGATTATTCATGAGCCAGAATGGATGGATTTATGAAAGCATGCAGTCCCCACGAACAAAGATTAATTGCATTTACACCAAATTTTCATTCGATTAGAATTCTCGGGTTTTAATAAATTGATCTCTAGTTTGATGGGTTAATGACATGTCTGATCTCCAAATCTAGTGATATATGGGTTCTGAGACACAATAAATCTTGCAACATGCGATGAAATCTGAAGACAATGTAAGCCTGTATTATATACGTCACTCAGTCTTGTATGGTTACTGGTTATCCAACGTAATAACCTATGCAGTGATGATCGACAGGGGAGAGGGTCGTTTGGATGGTAATTCATTAAGACTTTCAAAGGAAATAATGCATAGAGTAATTTGTCTCCCAAGAGGTATACCTATGGTACTTGGTACAAATATTTTGAGTCGGTACTGTTTTGCCAGTTCCAGCACGTTGTGAAGACCTTCGATGTTGACACGCATGGCTAATGGGACATTGTTCTCTCCAATGGCGCTGAGTAGCGCACTGAAGTGGATGATCCAGTCGATGTTATAGTTGACTATTAGCTCCTGCAGCTTCTTGAAATCCAAAATGTCGGCAAATACATACGGACCTGTAAAAGTCAGTGCAGAAAATGAGCAGCTAAACTTTACTTGTACGACCCAAAGAGCTTACAGTATTATCTATAATATCGATATTGTTTCCCATCGTGCTAAACAATGGTCAATGTTCTAACTTACCACTCTCCAATATTTCCTGTGGAGGCTTCAGAATATCGGACATAATGACATTGTTTTGTCCATAGCGTTGTCTGTAAAAATAATAATATAGCATTTATATATAAAAAAGAGGAGCCGTTTAATTAAAACGAATGTAAAATGTAAACGGTCGCAAACATCTATAACATTTTGAAGAATGTACCAAGGAATTACGTCACGATTGAAATTGTAAATATGATTATGTGATCAATGAGATCTGTGTATAGGATTAAATTTTAAAATATTGCATTTATAGATGATATATATTTCTTAAATATATAATCTGTAAATGCAATAATTTAAAATTAATTGGTAGGTTTTTTTCGGAGCTATTTTTAGTAAACCCAAAATATCATTTTAGGTTTAGAAAAAAAAATAACTCCGATAAAACCACAAAAAGTGTATGACACGAAATTCCAGCGGCGAGCCACTTGTAACACGTGTCCCGACAAACTACCTGTACTTCATTTCTCTCAGTTCAATAACAAATGATTTTAAATTCTTTGATTTTGATATGATTCTTCGTTTGATTATGAATTCTTAATTGATAACAGTATATACATGTTTAAAAGGTATATTTGGAAACCAACATAAAAAGAAAGGTTTTTCTTTCAATATATAGGCCTATATTTTTATCATCCTATTGGTGAAATTACATCGAAAGGCATTTGGCGTGTGGTTAAATCTGCATATCAAGGAAGTACATGATGTGAATATAGCGTGTGGGCTAATGTATGACAATGATTGCTCAGTCGTCATAGTTACACTGAAGTCAATATCACAAAAATGAAGGATGAATTTTAAAAATATGAATTATATTTTGTTGGCATATCGGTTCAAGATTCACTACCCGAGGTTCTTGGCTACATATGGTTACGCAATATTCCCGTGTCCTTAATTATCAACATGTTGGAAAAGCGCCAAGACCATGTGATCGATAAGTTCCTACATGCCCTTATGCAACACTATAGAATTAGAGAATTATGTGTATTGACTTTAGTGAAAAATAGCTGAGACCATTTTCTTAACAAACAAAGCGTGTGTGCTTTAAACTGTTACGTACTATCTATGGACACAGAATTAGTGTAAGGACAAGATTTGTATCGTAATAAGAAGTGTCGATACTGACTAAGTAAACTACAATGAAACGAATAATTCTTCAGAATGTATTTATATGAGAGAAACACATGTAAAGAAAGAGGGTGGGGTGGGAGGGCTAAGTTACCTCATTACTTTGGCAAGCCCAGTTCCTAGCTGCCCTAGACTCCCTGTACAATAAACGAATATTGAAGACATTAACTTTTGAAAATATCACACACATTTATATGAAAAAATTCTCAGTTTCATCTTTATAACATCTTGAAATTCATTAGACTGAGATTTATCAACCTGTGATTAAGACTCGGGGGTGGTCATTTTTGTCCTTGACCCCCGGTGCCGCACCGGTGACTCCGTTGTACTGACGGACAGAACAAGCCCGCGGGACACAGCTTCGCAACAAATTCCTGAGGGGCAGTCCACTCATCCCAACGTCCGGTTTCCTATTCTTCTTGCTTAAAAATGACACAATAAAACCAACATGTAAATATTTAGACAACAATATTTGATACTTTCCTCTTTATATGTATATAAAAAAATTCTCAACAGCTAATTACATATTTACATGAAAAGGATTACAACTTGATACACGTGGTTTGAAATTGACCTAGAATAACAACTTTGGTTTTCCCGTGTGTTTGGACGTTCGCCATACATTGACTTCTTATTCATTACAAACTCAAAGCTATAAATGAACTGTGCGGATATTTTGTTTTACAATACAGAGATGTATCCTTGATCACCCTCTGTTTAGATCAATAATCATGATCTTCAGTAAAAGTGTTTACATCCCAGTGAAATCATTTTTAGAAAAGACCGATTGAAAACAAATCTCAACATTTCTGAAAATGAAAGGTTTGTGACTATGAATGTTCATGTTCTATAAAGAAATTCACACAAAATGATCATTAAAATTAAACATTTCATGAAAGTGCTTCGTTATCAAACTGATCTCTGTCACGAGTGAGTAATTATGTGGATTTGCGATTGATCCACAGTTGGTCTAGCTGCTCACACGTGTAAAAAGAGTGTTTTAAGAAATGATGAATCATAACTCAACACAAGAGCAGGTTCACGGTGACACCAAATGGACACGGGGCTGTCATATATTCTTGTCAAAGTCTAGACATGTCACTTCCAATTTGTTATATGACCATAAGTTAGCACCTATTTTACTTATAGAACTGAAAAAAGCGGTTCTATACATATGCACAGTATAAAATAATATATACTATATATACAAAATAAGTCAATTCACATGAAATCCTCAAATGTCGCGAATAATGACATTTAATCAATCAAAAGGTCGTATGACCTATCGACTTCTAAATTAATCAGAGCACAGTAAACAAATCAGGGGTCGCCTTATGGCGTACATGTTTTGATCATTTCTGAGAGAGTCGCTCAACTCCGGACTTAATCCGATTATCCTATAATCAAATGTAACCGCACATAAACTTTTGATATAGGTGTCTGATGATAAGACTTACCTGGGTGCTCTTTATTTGGTTATGTCTCCTTATTAGTAAACCTCGTGGACTGGGGGGCTTGTCCTTTCTAACCAATCGCCTTGTTCGAGGCAGTAAATTGTATACATCCGGTTTTTGGTGTGACGTATTTCCACAATCGATGATCCATTGAAAAAGCACAATATGTTGTCGGTTGGAGCTTTGATATTACCAATCCTTCTTTTTAAAGCACGTTTCTTCGGGAGTTTTTTTTCCATTATTACGCTTTAGGAAATAAGCATCGTTACATGTATATCTGTTATATTAATCCAGATGCATGAAGCCCTATCGCATTTTCTGTAAACAATTTCATGTTTTATTTTTGTAAATTTATTTTGCGATCATGATTATAAATAATAAATATTACATCTATTGTTAATTTGACACGAGAAAAGGAAGGAAACTAATGCAGAACGTATTTTAAAACGTTAAACATTTTTTATCGTGATGTTCTACGTCTGATAAACTGCAATATTAATATCATGATTTTAACATAAAAATATTTAATTGGAAAGTATCTAACGAGCTTGAAATAAGTAATTAGAGATATTTTAGTGATTATTTCTGAATATGCATTCATTTTTCCATTTATTATGAATTTATTTTTTTATTTTATGACATTATTTTAATTATTTCGTGCAGTTCGTGATTTTTCTAGGTTGATAAACGTTTCGACCGATCGACAAACTGGCTAGAACTAGATCGTGTAGACTTCAGCACAGTCAGTTTCCATAGAGCTGTGAACCACAATCGGGTTTCTTAAGAAACAGAGAAGTAATAATTATAGCACAATGTCAACCAGTACACTTTAGCACAATAGTCATATTAAACCGCAAAGACAAGTAGAACCATTTTAACAAGACCTAGGACTTTCAGTAGGGCGTAGCTATCTAATCCTTGCGTCAAAATAAGTTAAAAATGACGCGGTTTCAAGCGAAATAATCATCGATTGCGTAGTCTTAGCTTAAAAGCCAGACAAATCTTGTTGTTTTCAAAGAGTCATGGCTTAGTGGCTAGCAATGAAATAGACAGGCCTACGTCACATTGCTGTTTGACACAACTACCCAAAGTCCAAGCTCTTGTTAAAAGGGTTCTAACTCATATAGCTACTTACAAAGTATAGTAACTCCATTGACCAGTAACCATACTATCATTGCAGAGAATTATAACACAATGAAAAATTGCCTACAACCCATGTACCAGACATAACATCATAGCCCAAAGACGGGTGTAGCTAAAACGCGGAACGGAAACAGAACGGAATGGAATACGGAAAATGGTATAATGTAACTTACTTGATATATGTGTTACACGAGCTTAAAACGATATACTACATGTTATTTTTTGATATTGTTCAAACTGTTATCCAAATTCAAGTTTATTTATTTAGAAAATGTATGCATTGCATGCTTTGACCAATAGTCAAAGTTTAACAAACTAAACAACATATCCAGCTCTCTATTCGGATTAAGTTGCAGGAATGTACAATTATGTAGGTAAACGTAAAGAAACTGTCATACCTAAAATACTAGGAATAAGTAATCTAAAACGGTAAAGATGTAGACAACGAACGCCGATATTAGAAGAAAGAAAAGAGATTGCAGGACATCTAGAGCGTAAGTGATCCAATAAATGATTCTGTGAGAAAAACCTCGTAAATCTTAAATTTAAAAATAAATTTTTAAAATACATGTAGTATGGATCACTAAAATTTCAATGTGGATGAGAGTACATCATGTTTGAATTTTTTAAAATAAGTTTGAAATCCCAAGCAAGTTTCGAAGTCTTGAAAAACAGAAGCAAACGTTTCAACCAAACTACCCTTCACTATTATTCCAACAATATTACAAAAGGAAAATAATTTAAAAGGTTATTTTAATAGCTTTAATTACAATGTGTACACTTCATTTTTCCGTTTCGTATTTTATAAAGCAAATTGAATGCAATTATTTAGTTGATAGACATTCGTAAGAATGATATCAAATAACTAAGCAATCTTTTGATAATAATCATTCATAAAATATGAATAGATGATACCAAGTAAATAGTTTGTGTCCGATCTATACAATATTTAAGCGATAAACGTCATAGTATTTTCCGCTTTCCGTTAAGTTCCACTTTCCGTTCCGTTTTCCGTTCCGCGTTTTAGCACCCCCCCCCCCAAAAGTGTATCAAGGTTCATTTGCCGATTATTACATCCCCAACAACCAAAATATACCAAAGAATCAGTGCACCTTTGTTAAATTACACGATCATCATAGCCCGTACCATGGCTCACTATCAAATAATCCAAGTACAACATTACCAGATTATGAATACATAATAGTCATATAACAAAAATATCATAGCTCATTACAAGATTATCATAGTCAAACAACCAGTGTGTCATAGCTTGTTTCATACCAACAAGTGTATCATAGCTCATTAACAAACTTACTTCAAAGTCCGACAACCGGCGTATTATATATCATTGACAAATTTATGGCCTATTCCAACAATGATGTTTACTAAAATCCTATACAATGTATTTTAAGAATATGTTCAGAATCAGAGTTTTTATTTAATATAGTAATGTTGCAAAGGCACTTTCGATGCACATCTTAAGAAATATATTAAGGTCAGTAATTTTAAAATATAAAATTTGATCCATCTTGTAGCAGAAGTGTGGGTTTAATTGTCACATATGCAATGAGTCATGCGCATAACGATCAAAATTCTACTGACTTGAAATCGGAACCTTACATAATGAACAATGTCGATTAGTGCAAAATTCCTTTCCAAACTTTTTTACTGTTGTCAGATTGCGTAAAATGTCAAAAATTGCATAACTTGCTTCATTATAGACATCGGTATTGTTCATTGGGTTTTTCACATTGATGTTAAGTAAAAGTTGAACAAGTACAGTGATCCTTTGGGAAGTTGGCATATACTTAAAATTAGTGCCGGATTTCAATTTAGTGCTTTTTTGCGCTTGGTCTGCAAAATTTGCGTGGAACGCAACTTGAATAATGTATTTATGATTAAAAGACCCAAAAACAAAAGCAACTGGTAGATCGATTTCTGTTGTTATCAGAGTCTGATAAGACCAATTTAGACTTAGTGTTAAAATCATGGTAAAGTGTTGTTTGTTTTTTGTTTAATGGATAACAAAGTCTTGTTGTGGATGCTAGTTAAAACAGAATCTAACAGCACAAATTTTCCTTTAGCAAAGCATTTGGCGACAACTGCAGTTCTTTTTGCATTTTTATGACATTGTTCGCTTTCTTTTACATTCGCAAAGATATACACATGTACATAAACAATACAATATGCAAGATATCTGCTTCATATCCCCTCTACGTAGCCCAGTGTTCTTGCTAAGTGCAATGGTGAAACTACCTTAGTAGTCCAGTCCAGTCTGTGTGATTATACAATCCGTATCTGAATGACGTCATATCATTTCTTTACTTCCTCTTCTACGCGCAAGCGCAGCAAGATCACGTGTCGTTTTCATTGACGAAGTTCGAGGTCGTCCGAAAGAAAACGTTTCGTCCACAGTGTCCTCACACTCTTGTAGCAGAGTAGCACTAGTCGCCGTCCTCACCCCATAATTCTCCATTGTGATGTCAACACTGCTGGCGGTCGACTGAAGACTTGAGGTAGAAGACATAATTTCGTGACGTGGAACACGATTTTTTTGTAAAGACCGTATTGTGTGCTGTATGTCGCAAAATTGTCTCTTTAGAAGGATGTCATGCTGACGTAACTGTATCTACAATCAGGCAATCATTGCGAAAATTAATGAAAACAATATGTTTCATTAACTTGTACAGAATATGTACATTTTTATTGTTTTCCATACTGCTTAGAATGTTTTGCAGTTATAAGGAAAACAACAACTATATGGTCTACTCAGTATAACACTGATGCAAGTTGAATCATCATTGAAACTTCCTCAAAGCATAAATATATCGACTAGCAAAACCTACTTATGTTCGGAAAACATCATAATGGTTTGCTAGCTTTCAATATTTAGTTCCTGATATGTTGAGCTTTTTTGCTTGAGGTCCTTCTGACGTACATAATATGACGTTAATAAATCTCTATAAACCAGATCAATATACATTGTAGTTATTATTTCGACCAAACAAACTTTTTATCTATTAAGTGTAATTGTAATAATTTTCAACCTTATGAGTATAAAATTCATAAATATCTCAAAGAAACCAACAAAATGAGTGTAACTTTTCGTTAACGATCTCGCCGGGGCTCTTTCACGCCATATACTCTCACCAGTTCTTGTCTGACCCAAGTCATAGCCCGAGCTAGATCCTCCATCCGGTCCGTCGACGTTTCACAACTCCCGGGCACCGCAAACCTCCGCGGTAATTTGACGTTCCCTTGTAAGTTTGCATGGCGGAGAGGAACTGTGCTACTCTCCATTGCTACAAACTTACATCCCAGGAAATAGAAAATAAGTGTGTAAATTGCAATGTAAATTGATGTGTCTAACGATCGATGAGCTTTTTACAAACTACATAGAATTATGACAGATTTGACTGTATATCCTTTTTCGTTACTAGATACTGGAATCTGGCCTTGGAAAACAAACACACATCAATCTTTTAGTTTCAATAAAACAAGAATAGAATTCTAAGCCCCTCTCTCTCTATCTCTCTCTCTCTCTCTCTCTGAGAAGTAATAATGTACAAGTTTACCTCAAACGGGAAGCATAAAAAGTTCCAGCATGTTGTTCCTGTGAAAAAGTTAAGAGAAGGAACCAGACGTGAGAGCAGGGTTACTACAAGTGTAATTATTTCTGACAATTATAAGCAATCTTACATCGCTTTCACTTATCTATTACCTGCTGTTCAGCCATTATTATTTGTCGCTTTCCAGCGGAACACGGCAGTCACCTCTTTCGGCCTTGTGTTGATAAATAGCGGCTTTGGGTTCCGTTGTCGAGCATATGGGGTTTGATAATGCCCATTTACACAGTGATTCGACAAACCGTCAGTTAAATCAATTATCATGAGCTCGGGCCTGATGAATCCCGGGGGAGAATTCTGATACCAATAATTAAAGCGTATTTACTGTGGACAGTTTTTATCTCTGTTTGATTGACAAGCATCACTTTTGTGTAGTTACAAACGGGGTAATTGATGCGATTCCAGTGTCCGAGGTATTTTTTGTTTCCACCCTTGTTTTTGTGTTTTGAAAGATTTCTCTTTCGAAATGCTGATGTTTCCTTTTAGAAAAAAAATCTGGTTGGTGATAATGAAAGTCTGTTTTGAATTAGTGAATGGTGTTGAAATCCACAACTATATATAGGTCTGCTCAATTAACTGTGATTATATTGCATGTGCATGTACCTCTCTAAATGTCCGCATTATTCTTACACTTATCGTCTAATCGTGGATCTATTTATTTGATTATGCAATATTTTTAACAAATGACGAATTAGATATTTGGTTTAGTTTTCGAGAGTGGCGATTTTTCAAGAACACAGATTTTTTTATTTTCACATTTACTTAACTACAGTTTAATTTCTTTTTCACGCTGTGACACAGACATGTATGCAAAAAAATAATAATGGTGAAGTTAAAGAATACGAAGTTAATGTATATCAAGTACAATAAAAACGCGACTAAGATGATATTATTTGCTTGAAATATTATATTGCAGAATACTGGATATCCCAACGAACTGTATGCATTAGTTCTACCCAAATCAAACTTTAGATAGATAAGCAGAGAAACATGAAATTACTCGCCACTTAATACACACGAATCTCTGGTGCAACTGTAATGCTGTAAAATACAAAATATGTTGTAAATTTTGTATATACACCCAACCAGTAAATTCAAAATTTACAGCATGACACAACTGTTACTTAGTGAGCAAAAGTCACATGAAATAAAGATGGATTCAATTGATACACTTTTCACTGATTTCGAATGAAGATGTTACGATATCCGAAAGACGCATTTTAATGATTTATCATTCTCTTGACACAAACACATATTGTTGTTGCTTATTGTTATTGCTGATATATATATATATATATATATATATATATATATATATATATATATATATATATATATATATATATATATATATATATATATATATACTTCATTGCCGATATGTACGAGCAAATATTATTGTAAATTGTGTCCAGTCGTTTATGCATATGAAAATTTTGTTAAAATGCAGTAATTCCGTCAGTGTCATAACATTATACATATTCAGCTTATGTTACTTCAGAATTCTGGACTTCGGGGGGGGGGGGGGGGTGAGGGGTGTCCAGACATGTTTTTGGTAATTTTACTATGTGAATTTCAGGAATTTGAATTTTCCAGGGGGGAGGTTAGGTCCGGGACCCCCCCCCCCCCCCCCCACGCTAGATCCGCGCATGATTTCATTTAATTTCTTGGTGAAAAAGTGGGGGGAGGGGAGGGGGTGATTTCTATAAACATTTCATTAAAACATTTATCATTTTTAGTTTTATAGGTTTTACCATAAAATACATCGTATATTTTGTGTGATTTAGCAATTCTTCAATTGATTTTTTATATACTTCGAACCAACCAATTTTCTATCCCATCTTACATGTCATAATGGTCAATAGTCATCCAAAATGCAATGTATTATACTTAAAACATACAATCAAAAATTGACAAAAACGAAAATGAATATTGATGTAGTATCATCAAATGATGCTACCCCCTCCCAACTTGGATGAAATTGTTATATGTACATATCTACACTTGCGTGCCAAAAGTATGTCAATTTCTTTTAAATATATTTTTCCCCGATATATATCAATAAAAACAAGACTTATTTTATTTTTTTTAAGGTTTTCTGAAGTTGTTTTTGTAAGATTTTGAAGAATATTATATTGATTAAAGTAGATTCAATTTGCATTTTTGACAAACATTAAAATGGTCATTTGTATAATTTGATATTTCAAACACAACACGAAGATATTTTTTAATTAAGAGCTCTACTACAGAGACATAATAACAGTTCTGTTATTTATGTCTCTGGTCTACTATATATCTTTTGCAATATGCGAGCCGAAAAAATCTTACTTTTGATTGTTAACATCAAATCTCAGGAACAGAAGGTTGGGAAAATATCTAAATATGATGCCCCCCCCCCCCCCCCCCAAAAAAAAAAGCTAGAGAAATTCTGAATCTATCAAACAGGGTCTTTTCAAAATCGGTCAAGTGGTTACTTTTTACCGATTCTTTGAAAAATGATGGTTTTCAATGAAATGTGTGGTGAAAAGAAAAAAATGACATACTTTTGGTACCTGAGTGTAAGTGAAAGTGATATATCCTTTATGTGTTGTTAATGCTACGGAATTCAAAAACTGACACATTTTCATTCTTGTAGTTTCGGAATAATGATATCGATACTCCCGGTTCTTTCTTTTCCTATTTTAATCCACGTCAGTTAAGTGTTTGTGTTTACTACAAACACGTGAAACTTTGTTGTACTGGCTGTAACATTAAAATTTAGTTAATACATTATTGTTTACAATGGATTTAGATGAATCTTTTTCATCAGAATCAAGTGTTGACTCAGATGAGGAGGTAATTATATTTTGTATATATTCAACAACAATACATATTGCCAAGAGATCCAAAGAAAATAGACAAGATCTTGCTCAACAGCTAGCAGTAGGGGTTTTATTGCTGAATTAACTACAATTGTAATTTTATTTTCAGTTACAAGAAGCATTTGCAGCTGGAAAGTTAAGGCCAGGATTGAATCTTGAATTGCCAGCTTCATCTAAAACAATAAATAACACAGTAAGTGCTGCATGTATACACAATTTTTGGATATCATATTGATATGAATTACTGGACGGTAATTCCAATTTTGGCTTCAGAGGGCATGAATGTTTTAAAACGAGATATGTAGAATGTCTAAACAATGCATATGTATTGGTATATGCCACTTGCCAGCATATAAGGCAAGAAATTAGGACTATGTTTTGAGGTGATACTTTTGTACCGTTGGAAAAAATTTTCCTCATTGGTTTCCTATCTTTTATCCTAGAATCTTTTGTAGGCATTGATTCTTTGTATATATCTTGAATTTACTGTAGCTAATCTGCATTTTTTATGTAGGTTCCTGATGCATATGTAACATAACAAACACTTGAATAAAGATGAAATATTTAAAAGTGCTCAACATACAGTGATTATGAACCATTAATTATCATTATAGGCAGGTCTGAATCAAACTTTGTTGACGATAAAGAAAAATCTGCCATGGTTGGAGCGCTTAGATGTGACCAGTAAACCCGCAACGACGCACAAAGATCTCATCAGTCAGAGTGAGACTGACGTTCATGATGATTTCAAGCGAGAACTGAGATTGTATGTGTACTCATTTAACAGTTGTACTGTCATTATAATATTTCAATGTAATTTGCCCTTGCAAAAGCTTTTCATTCATTTAAGCAGAAATTCATTACAAAATAATTTGTAAGGGAGATAACACACAGTAGTAGTTTTGGTTGTTATTTTCATTGTATAAAAATAATCTTTTTTACAATATGAAAATGACAACAACAAAAACTATTAGTTTCATTCAGTAGTAAGGATAGATATGGTCTTAAAGTGTTGAAAAAGGAATAAAACTAAATAAATAATTTAACATTGTTCCATTAAAGTTTAAAAGAATACTTCCTTAGTTAATCTGGGACCTCCAAGATTAAATTTATTTTATTTCATGAAAACTATTGGAATAGATCAATTTTAAATGTAATCTTTTTAAAGAAGAATTGCAAATTTTTTTTTTTTTTTTGGAAACGGAAAAAAGAAACCCTATTCAGATTAGAATAATTTGTAAAATGATATCATTTGTGAACAACATAAACTTTGATATTAGCTGTGCCATTATTTTAATATTTCTTTTCTCAGCTATTGTCAGGCACAGGCCACTGTCCTTGAGGCAATACCCAGACTCCATAGTATGAGCATACCCACGAAAAGACCGGAGGACTTCTTTGCACAGATGGCTAAATCAGACGATCATATGAAACGGGTAAACTGAAATTTGAATACTGGTACATTATATATGTGGTATGGTGTATATTATATGAGTGACAATAACTTACAAACTAAGATTCCATACATCATTTTGTTCTTCATTTAAGAATTAGATAATTTTGATGGGTTTCTTTTGTAATTTGGATAAAGCATATGTTAAATATTAATGGGTTGTAATGAAGTTTAGTATTACAATATTAAGAATTGATGAATTTGAAAAATATAAAATGTTGAAGGATTGCATGTAAAATGTATATTAAAGCTGCTTGGTCCGATTTTATATCAAATTTTATGCACGCTTTTAAACGATGGTAATGCTTAGTATATGTATAATAATAGACATTGCAGTAGTTTTTTCTAGTCAATTATCCAAATTTCAATGAAGAAAAATACGTACAAAATTTGCTAACAAACAAACGACATAAAAGGGTACCGCGTTATTTCACCTCATGTTAAATTTCACCCCTGACGACGAGACGGGTATCATGGTTGTATTACGACTTTGACGTCGTATTAAATAAAGGTCGAAATAATCAGACAAATTACAAATAAACATGTGTACGTTTTGTTCGCTTATATTTCTGAAGTTTGCTTTCTTTACAATCGATACATAGCATGCGGGTTGAATACTAGTAACCCCAATCATTCGGGGGACGAAATCAAATGGTTTCCTTTTCTAAAAATTCCCGTGATGCACTTTGGTTTGTTTTTTCGTTTGCCCAAAAAGAAATTATTTTTATTTATTTTGAATATTTCTAACTTTGAAAGGAGACTGATTCTGCCCGCGTAAATAGGAGAAAGTTTATAACTTTCTAAGACAAATGGTTTGTATGGAAAAAAAATTGATACTGTATTAACAAAAAAATCGGACCAAGCAGCTTTAAGAATTGACGAATTTAGAAAATATAAAATGTTGAAGGATTGCATGTACAATGTACCTTAATTCTATTTTAGGTTAGGGAGAAACTAGTGGAGAAACAAACAGCCATAGAAAGATCTGAAAAAGCCAAGAAACTCAGAGAACTCAGAAAATATGGCAAAAAAGTAAGTAACTCTAGTTACTTCAAGTACAACAATAAATAAATCATATCTATCCCAAAGTGTGGCTTTATGCTGGAAATTAATATGAGGGATTAGCGGGTATGTTAAGGCTTCCGTCATTGAATTCACAGCGATTTGTAGAAAGTCAATTGTTTGTACTAATTCATACGAAATGACATCATAATTAATTTTGACATCACTATCTGCATTCCTTTTGATATTTCTCGGGAATTTTAATAATTGTACATGTAATTATTAAAGGTAAATTTTATCGGACATTATGATAATAAAACCAATTGTTTCCTTTACATAGATGCTGTCATTATTACTAGTGATACTGATCTCAATATTATCAATATTTATTATAAAATAATTAACAGCTTTAAAGCTTTATGATAGGTAAACAATAATGGTTTGAAGACTCTCCCTACTACAACTAAAACATGGAGATAAAAACAGCTTGGCACAAGTAAAAAGTCAATACCGGTACAATCTTTGTATATTTTGTGTGCTATAATAAGTACCGGTACCAATCTGAATCATGCTGGATAAGACTTACTAATCGACCCAATTTTGTGTTAATCACACTAAAGAAGTAAAAATGTGCCTTAATTTGAGGATGGGGCCAAATGTTTTGATGATATTTTAAATTGAAGAAATATTTTTATGAAGCCCCGGCAAAATCTGCAAAATACATGTCTTATCAAAAGATTTTTTATAAAGCATAAAAATACTTTTGATATAATGTCATAAATCACTTGCACCGATGTGATCCACATACCGGTGGATCATTTGCTGTGGTAAGATACGCATGTTACGTGATTAGGAAGTGCAGATGACATTACAAGAATGCATCAAATATAGTGTTGGATATTGCTGTTAATTTGTGTAGTAAAAATTTCAAGAAATATTCCAAGTTAAATTGCTTTGAAAGTACCCCTTTTTGATAATACATGACTTTAACTCCAGAGAGCCTTACCATAGCAGCGTAGGATTGTTTACAAGATATTTATTTTTTTATGTAGGTTCAAATAGAAGTTATTCAGAAAAGACAGAAGGAAAAGAAAGAAATGCTGGATGCCGTCAAGAAATACCGCAAGGGTCAGAAAGATAAACTGGATTTCTTGGAAAATTTGCCCGGGGAGAAGAAAAACAGTCAGAATAAGAAAAGTGCAGATAATCTTCGGTATGATCCCAAAAGCTTTACTAATATATGGCTATTGTAAATTGAGTAAATGTAGGAGTTCATGTATACATGTGTTTTGTAAAGGTCTTGTTTTTCTATCCACTCACAAGTAGCAAATTAGTTGTGTTTAAAGATCAGAATAATAAGAAATGTTAGTCATGTGAATCAAGTGTAACCAAATTATTTTTAGTATTTTAATGGCAAATATGGTTGCTTGCAAATACAGACATTAGAAACTAAATTTGATATTGTTTTACTTTAGGCCAAACAAAAAGAGAGAGTTCAAAAACAAGAAGTTTGGATTTGGAGGACAGAAGAAGAGGTCTAAAATGAATACCAAGAGCAGTGCTTTAGACATGTCGGAGTTCAACCCCAATATCAACCAGAAGAAACCAGGAAAGACAGGAAAAGGAAAACCTAAACCCGTATGTATAACAGTTCTAGTTAAACTTTTTCTATAAAAAAAATCCTTTTCTGAGCCATGAAGGAGCATCAGGCTGGTGCTTATCCCAGGTTTTCTGTGGTGCTAAGCAGATGAGAGTCATTGGCTCCCCCTGGATGGGACACCAGTCCATTGCAGGTTAACTTGAAAACAGTGACCTTTTTGGGCTAATGGCCTAACACCTATGACCACTTAGTTATGTGCTCAATTATATCTATAGACATGTACAACCATAATGGCAACAAATGATAGAATTTACTAAAAATTGAAACGGAAATATATTGTGTTAAATGAAATGGAGTTCAATTTATATCTACTACTATTGGTAACTCAGTGGACAGCAACACAGGTAACCACTGAAAATGAGAGAACATTGCAATCCATAGCATTAATTTTAATATGTGCAATCACCCTTAATAGCATTAATTATAATAATCACTCACAACGTACTCTCTGGATGGTAGACAGTCAATTAACTTATTGGTTTACATCATCTCATCCTTTTTTAGGGTAACAAGAACAAGAGACCTGGTAAAGCACGGAGACAAAAAGCCAAAAGTAGAAAGAAGTGAAGAATAAGAGTTGTTTTGTTGTAGGGAAGTGTCAAGGAAATGAACAAGGTGCTGCTGAATTATGTGTTCTGATTTCAATTTTTAAACTGCTTTGTAAATCTTCACGAGAGACTTTGAAATCAGTTTAGATACAAGTACCTGTACATTGAATCAGTCAGTGTCTGTGATAACATTTCTAGGGTTGGTAAAGGAATGCATTACGGTATTTTGTTATATACATGTATAATATTTTTCTTTTACATTAAAGTGTCAATATACCATCTCTCATCACTGAAGTTTCTTTAAAACTTTATTCATCAGATGCATACATCATTATGCATAAAATCTAATGTAATTAAAATCTAATGTAATTTTCAACCTAATTAAAGAAATGAATAAACGATTTAAAACATTGTGTATGTGTTAAAATTTATTTGAAAAATTATTACAATACATTTATGGTAACAGGCTTTTGTACATGTTCTTGAAAACCCGCATTTATTATAACAAATAACATCTAAATTTAGACATGACTTTGACACAGCACCTGTTTTTTATGTACAGTATTGCAGATTATCCTGCATATAATAGGATGTGACTCTGTCATGCACTTCAACACACAATAACAATTTCAGTGATATCGATGATTTCAACAAATGAATAGAGGCGTGTAAATTAAAACTGTACTAATTCCTAGTTCATATTTTCTGTTTGTTCCTTAACTCTCCATGCGGCATCCATATATTTGGTGATAGGAGTATTCTGTCTGTAAAAGTTAAGCCTGCGATCTGATCTATCGGAGTCAATCTGAAAATATTTGATAATCCATTAAGCTGTTGTGCATTACACATGTTTTTCAAGTTATAAAATACACATTATAAAATGTTTGTTTTTTTCTCAATAAATTTAACTTCATTTTATATCAGTTTGCTTATTATAAGCTGAAGATTAAAATTCAAAATGATAAAGAATTTGCTTTGAGACAGCCTTACCAGGGGCTTGGTAATCCATCCGATTTCCTGGGACTCTGTTTGGGGGTAGACATACTTCTTTACTGGTTCTTGATTGGCTCTTTTGATAACATTTTTGAAGTGACCTGTAAAAGATTTTACCCCATTATAAATTCACCCTAACACAGACTGGTTAAAATTGAACCTTTACAAGCTCCTTTTATTTATATTGTCAGCTGTGGTTGCACGAAAAAAACATTTGCAGTTTTTAATTAACCTTGATTAGAATTACCCTCCTGTCGATGAGGGCCAGTAGGGCAAAAATAAAAAGGGTCAAAAATTTCCCTGTACTCCATGTATATAGCTAAGTAAGTTACTTGGTTCAAATTTTATATTGTATTCATTACAATGTACATATACTCTGGTAAGTGAGAGTGAAAGCCTTTGGCCTGAACAATACCTGTTCTAAAGGTATTTTGGTTGTTTCTAGCTGCAGATCTGTAGCTCTCTGGTTGAAAAAATTCGGATAGACAAACCAGAGAGCTACGGTTCCAAGCGTTGTAAAAACCTCCGATTTACGCCGCCGTTTTTGTGTCGCTCGCTTCGGGAATTATATGTTTAATTAATAAATCCAATTTTTTAGGCAGTTGAATGCTTTTAAAGTCGGATATAATTCCCGAAGCGAGCGACACAAAAACGGCGGCGTAAATCTGAGGTTTTTGCAACGCTTGGAACTGTAGCTCTCTGGTTTGTCTATCCGAATTTTTTCAACCAGAGAGCTACAGATCTGCAGCTAGGTTGTTTCAAGTTTTCAGGTTTTGACCACAATCAACCAGCCAGGGAATCAATATAAAGAACATGAACCAATGGTGAAAGATAAAATTATATATATACCGGTATATACTGCTACCGTTATTTGATAAACCTATGCTTTATCAGTGAGAAACTCATATTTATTACACATCCAATAAAAGGGAGTTTAAAATTTGATCTGGTTGGATAAGAGTTTTATGATGTTTGAAATACTTCATTTAATATTAAACAACATTTACAGTATATAAGAAAAAAAAAAGATGTCTACTCACTGTCTTCTTCACCCTCCTCCGTGTCATGTCTAGAATTGGGTTTCCCAGTGATGACATGAACTGTTAAAAAAATCATTTCAATTTCTATTAATGCATTGATTTTTAAGCAATATAGTTATTACATAGAAATAACAAAAAAATTAATTATGTAAAGGCACAAGTTACAGTAGTATATTACTGTGCTGAAACTGGTTTTGTATATACCAGATGCATGCCCATATCATCACCTTACTTGTGATGCAAACTAAGTTTTCATTGTAACTCTTAAATATTTCAGTTGGCTAAAGAAGGAATGCATCTATAGATTATTGGGCCACGCCATGTATTTATACTAGTATACACATCCATCAATATTTGTTGTTGTGATGCAACAACTTAGTTTACCAGATACTTTTTCATATTTTATCCATGAAAGTGGACTATACCAGGAAGATATATACATATTATTAATTCATATGGTTTTGTTTGTCTTAACACATGCCCATATTACTTTGGATGTGACATAGTGATTAACGTATATAACTCTTTCGATCATATCTTAGACAATATCAACAACAACCAATTACATGTACATTCATTTCCAGTAAATTTATTATTTTTTCTTATGCCATTAATCAAAACATCGCCAAAATTCAGATTAGACATTTTTGATTCTTTCCTTTATGTTTAATTCCCCCCAAAATTAAGCCCATAACTATATAGCATGACCCTCTCCGAATGTGCCAGTTTTCTTTTGTTTCTATAAAAAAAACACTATATTAAACGAAAACGTGGTTTAACCATGACCTTGTTTCATGACAGTCACAATGCAGAATAAAAGAAACAAATCATTAGGACAACTTATCTTAACCTCTTTAAAAAGTCAGATACATGTAAATTAAAACTTTCACATAGCGATCACAGGGGCTCGTCACGAAGGTTTTTTTCAACCTTTTATATCTACCACCTCTAAACAATAAAAAACACTTTTATTGTATAGAGGTGGTAGATATAAAAGGTTGAAAAAACTTCGTGACGAGCCCCTGTGTAGCGATCGTTGAACTTACTTTTCTTAAATGGGTTTACGCTGTAATTTGTGTACAGTTTTTGATGCCGTTGTTCCTTTGTAATCGTTTCACATAAAATTGCATTTTGGTGAACGAAATTTAAAGGATCTTTTTCTTTTGTTGCTGCTGCTTTAGCCATTCTGTTTTGTGTGTGTTTTCCCCGGATGTTACGTAACTTGTTGAATGGTTGCTAAGACAGAAAGGTTGAAATCACGATCCCGATGTAAATTCGTGCCACTCAAAAGATACATCGTCGGGACCCACGGGTTTTCTATTCGTTACACTACTTTCAACCCGTAGGGGCAATGATCTGAAGACGATCGTATCTATAAAAAAAAAAAGCAGTGTAACAGATAGAAAAACAGTGGGCTCCGACGATGTTTAAGATAGTACAAAACAGATAAGCTTAGGTTTTTATTTTTCTGGAAACTTGAATTTTTGTTATTGGGAATGAAATGTAAATAAATGAAAATTTAAAAAAAAATCCAACCTTACAATTTTTCCCACATTCCCCCAAGCCAACCATTTCAGTGTATCTCCTTGTAAATTGGAGTGTAAAATGAAATAGTCATTGTTAGAATTTGCTGTGCGAATAAGTTTTTTTTTAATGTTACAAATGTTTGTACTGCTATTTATACATGGGACCTATGTGTTACTTACAGACACTGAAATAAATACTAATTATAACTAAAGGTATTTTATGATAATAAATCATCCTTTAAGAGAATTAGAGTTAACAGTCTCTAAAAAGAAATTTTATGTTTCAAATTTGAATAAAATTAGCAGCATGATTGTCATGGGCGGACTTCTTTCGTCCTATATCGGCTTAGGCCGATATGCGCCGGTTATACGGCGAAATGGCAAAAAATTTAAAGAACTGTTATATTTAGCAACGCCATTTCGCCAAAAGTACAAAAATACTGATATTTTTTGTGTCTTCTTTGCAAAATTCCATAAATTTGTTAAATCAATGCGTTCAATCAACATGCGTGCTGATTTAATAACAAAAATCTTCATTTTTTATCACCATTTGAATTGTGAGATTCATACCGGCGAACCTTTCCAAGTCAAATGAAGCAAGTAGCCGGTACGTTATACCAAAGGTCAATCGAAGCATTCAGCGTAGGTCGGTTTGACAAATGAAATCCTACCCAGAATCCCTTAAAGGGACTTGGACACGATTTTACTGAAATTTTTCAAATTTTATTTTTCCATTTTCAATGTTTATACTGATAATTTATATAGAAGTTTTCAATGCAATGTCAAAATTTGAAAGTCAAATATCAAGTTATAAGCAAGATACAGAGTTCATAATTCTTTGTTTTGTAAACAAAGCTCGAATATTGTCATTTTTTTTTACATGTGTGTTGTATTGGTGTAAATTTCAATCAAATGTATCTTTCTTTAGTTAATAATAGTATTTATGAAGATATTGAATAAGTTTAAATTGTTTTTTTACATGTCATTTTGTCTAAGAAATGGTAATTCTCTGCATTACATTTTTTTGTTTTAAACAACTATAAAACTCGAGCTTTGTTTAAATAACAACAATTCTTACCTCTGTATCTCGCATGTAACTTGACTTTAACATTCAATATTTTGATCAATTATTTAAAATGCACCAGTAAACCATTTTATACATAAAAAATAAAAATAAATTTTTTTGATCTCAAATCTCGTCAAAGTCCCTTTAAATAAAATATAAAATAAATATAATGAAAATTTGCAATTGACCATGGATATTAGATTAAATGAGCTACAAGTGTATTTGACAGAGGTGAAAATTGATAAAAATCCTAAATGACGGACGTCATCTTATTTGACCTTTTGAATTTAATGGGCATAAAGTTTTAACACTGGTTATGGTTTTGTCCAAATTTCAGGTCTTTACTATGAACGGAACACAAGTTACTTATTTTTTAAATGACAGAAAGCTAAATTGCACAAAAAACAAATGAAACATGCACTATTCAAATTCTGGTTTTAAAATTATCAAAATATACAATGTATCTCAATTTTTAAAGGGTATTACATGAATTCACCCCCCCCCCAAAAAAAAAATTTTTTTTTTATTATTTTCAATGAAAAGAAAAATGTTTAAAAATTAAGACTTTATACCCATATCTAATATTGAAAATCTTTCTGTATTCCATATCGGAAATACTCAGTAATTATAAACTATCAACAAAAGTAAATTTTGGTCAGAATAACATTTTATTTAGATTTTGCACTACAGAAGTGAGGGACCGCTGCTGAAATATAACAGTATTTTCTCACTATAGAAATAAGTACTACTGTACTTCGTACTGAAATTTCCGTGTCTCAGAACTAAAATGGCTAATATTTTTAATAATAATATTACTAAAAATAAATAATTATTTTTTTTCATAAAAATTTATGGTTAAAAAACTCTGTACGATAATATCATACTATTCTATATTATCTATTTAAAAGTACATACATGTACTAGTATATAAATTGATGGACGTTAAGTTCTAAGGCTACTTTTGGGTAAATAGGCGAATCTTATATCCTTTCTGGTATTTAGTATGATCATAACGGGAAGTGACGCCATCTTGCAAGAAACATCCTGCAGAAATAAAAACAAAGAAATTTCCAATATTTACAGCATATGAAGGTAATAAACGAGGATAAATTTCAATTAGAAGATGTGGCTTATCCCAATTTAGCATTTGTTGGTAAATTTGCATGCGATATCCTAGTTTCAACATTTTAATGCAGTAAAATTTTCTCGTGTTCATTTTGGTGTAAGTTTCTTTGCAGTATTTGATTATTAATTTGGTTTTTGTAGATTATGTGCGTGCCTCACTAGACCATTGATTTATTAATGAAAATTATTTTGTTAATATTTGATAATTTTATGTATGAGGTCTTACGGAGTAAAGAACATAAACAATGATTGATTGGTTGATGAATGTAATTATAACAGTTAGTTTGTATCATTGTTGTTTTTAGAAGAGTCAGATTACACATTGATGGATATTGGGATCAATGGATCCAGAGTATGAGAAGCGCCTTTTACGGCAGCAGAATGGACAGATTTCCCCATATGCATCGGTATAAACCTTTAACTAGGCTTTAAGTTTGTGTAATTGATTTTTCAAAAGACAGTTTGTTTTTAAATACTGTGAGAGAGAGAGAGAGAGAGCAATTCAGCACATGAAAAATTCATCCTTGAGACTCTCTTTCTTTTACAGCCACTTTCCCTCAGTCCAAGATTGAGTCCTTCTAGTCCAATAGCTTCCCCTAGCAAAGACAAATATGGTGACAGGTTCATTCCTAGTAGAGCAGGTGCTAGCTGGCAAATCAACTTTAACATTTCAAAAGTAAGTAGATGTTCAATATGTCTTTTTGAGTATCTGTAAATAGATTTCAGTAAGTGTGGATTATTTGATTGGGAGACATACTTTGGCTCCTTTCAATATCATTGTCGGCCAGATGGCTAACCAGGCAAAAGTTGTGATTTTAAAAAAATCTCATTTTGTAGGGAAGCCCCACATCATCTCCAACTCCCTCATCTAAATCCAAAGACTCAACAAATGACTCTGCTAAAGATGGCTTAGCTTATTCATGTTTACTGAAAAATGAATTGTTGTCTGCTGGAATAGAAGACCTCAAGGTACTTATATTAATCAACAAAATTAAATTCATTTTGTTATTATTTAAGGAACAGATTTTGTCTGGAATTTTTGCATTTTTGTTTTTTATTTACAGCAAGATCATCTCTCTGACGATAGAAAAATACTTGTTCCTAAAGAAAGTCAAAATCTCTTTCGTGTGAGTTTCGTATTTAATTTACAAATAAGACTTGATTTATATATTTGAAAAGAGGCCATGTCTATGGTGAGATTTACTGAAAATTAAAGTTGATAACTTCTAGTAAAATCAGTTTGTATGAGAAATTATTCATCACTTAATTTAAGTTATACTTAACACTAATGGGGACGTAGCAACTTTCACAAAAAGTTATTTTAATTTTAAGATACATAAAAATGTAAATGCATTTTCAAAATTGAATATGACATTTTGTGTTTCAGTACCATGTACCTCGCAGGAGTCTGGACTTCAGTGATTCCTCTCCATATTCTTTGTCCCCTGTAGGAAGTAAAAGCCAAAAGCTTCTACGGTCACCTCGCAAGGTACAGTATATATATACATGTATATGCTTATAAATTCATATTTTATTACAGAGAAATCAGTAAACATGTGCATACAAAGATTGGTAATGTACATATATATACATGTATAATGTTGAATTGAATGCACTGCATTAAAAAAAAAAATCTTTAAATTTATATATACGTAAACAAGTATAAAGTGACAACAGTATGAAATTATCTTTGTGTTTAAAGAACCATTTCAAATGTTTGGTAATATTGGAAGGTGTAGGTCTTCACAGTTCATGGTGATGTACATTTTGTTCTTTTCTTTTGTTTTGCAGGCTGTAAGAAAGATTTCTAAGATCCCATTCAAGGTCCTAGATGCCCCAGAACTTCAAGATGATTTCTACCTTAATCTAGTCGACTGGTCTTCCCAGAATGTGCTAAGTGTTGGTCTAGGGACCTGTGTGTACTTGTGGAGTGCATGCACTAGCCAGGTATGTACCATGGTAGCAGTGATATAGTTCCATTATGATCTTTTTTTTACGATGGAGTAATTCTTACAAGGAGACTGCGTAGTCAACAAATTAAACATCAGAACTACTGATATGATTTATTAAGCCGTAGACTGTTTATTTATAAAGTACTGTGGTTTCATCAAAATTAATTGAATACCAATTTTTCGTGGATTTCGTTGTTAAGTTGATCATCAAAATTAAATGTTCATTGAAGTTCAGTTTCTAATAACATTTTGTATTGATTGGGTCATTGGCCACAAATTTACGTATTCTTGAATCTGTGATTTTCAAGTTATTCACCAAAATTGATACCCTTGAATATTAATTAAAACACAGTAAAGAAAATTCCATCAAATTTACCTTTTTGATTTGATCCTTTATCTTTATACAGAGCTCTTCTTATAAGTCTAAATATGGCCATGACCAGACCTTTTTAAATCTTTTAAATGATTTTTTTTGTTGAGAAAATGAAACTAAAAGTGTCATATCTAATCGAAGTGTCATCAACTTGGTCATAAAGAACTTGTAACCCCAAGAATAATATGAATGTATTTTTCAATTAATAATCCTGCTAAGAGATTTTCCATTATAGTAAGATTTTTACTTTGATATTTTAGGTGACCAGATTATGCGATCTCTCTAGCGACAACGACACAGTAACCTCTGTCTCCTGGTCAGAAAGGGTGAGAGTCAATGCAGATTTCTATTCAGAACAGAAATGAAAATACATGTAGTTATGTCTTAAAGAGAATATTTTGTATACAACAGACAACACCTTAGTTTTTATGACCTGTGTGATTCTGCTGTGATCTCTTAATTTTGTTTCAATTTTGCAACCACTGTGTAATTTTGCAAGTATTTGGTTCATATATACCTACCGGTATATTGTTAGAATAGTACATGTATACGCATGTGATGTAATTCCCTCTATCTTGATATAGGGACATCTGGTTGCTGTAGGAACCCACAAAGGTTATGTTCAAATATGGGATGTAGCAGCAACTAAGAAATTGAACACATTGGAGGGCCACAGTGCCCGAGTTGGTAGGTGCTAATTGTTCACAAAAGCAACATTTTGAAAATCTCTGACCTTTATCTCATTTTAGTGAATAAATCTCACAAAATAATGGTAATTTATGGTTATAAATATTTTTAAATGAACAATACCAAATTTTGTTTGTCAAAACAGGTGCTCTAGCTTGGAATACAGATATTTTGTCATCAGGGAGTCGAGACAGATTGATTCTACAAAGAGACATTCGTACTCCATGTGTCCTTCCTGATCGTAAACTGACCGGCCACAGACAGGAAGTGTGTGGACTCAAATGGTCACCTGACCACCAGCACTTGGCCTCTGGTGGTAATGACAATAAACTGTATGTGTGGAATATGACTAGTACAAACCCAGTGCAGACGTACAATGAACACTTGGCAGCAGTGAAGGCTATCGCATGGTCCCCCCACCAGCACGGATTGCTGGCTAGTGGCGGGGGGACCGCTGACCGGTGTATTCGCTTCTGGAACACTCTGACCTGCCAGCCATTACAATGTGTGGACACTGGCTCTCAAGTGTGCAATCTGGCCTGGTCTAAACACTCGAATGAGTTGGTAGGTTTCAGCTTGCATTGAGATTTGTAGTAATTGATGTTTTGTGCTGTTTGATGAATATATTTTTGATATACTTAATCTGTACAGTTAACCATGGATTTAATTACAGTGTACTTTCTTTTCTAGGTCAGTACACATGGATATTCACAGAATCAAATATTAGTTTGGAAATATCCCTCACTTGTTCAGATTGCCAAACTCACAGGGCATACATACAGAGTACTATATTTGGTAAGTTTAAAATCTTTCAAACATTTTTATGAGAGAGAGAAGAGAGAGCCAGCAAACACATGAAAAAAAAAAACTGCTTGTGATTTTAAATTGATTCATTCTCTTAATTAATACACTCTGTGTACTGTTAAAGTAACATAGAAAAATTTGTAGCAAGAGTTGCATAGATTGATGTCTGTTGGTTGATTAATGATAAATTTGTTGTGTTTATATAAACATGCACCACTAACTTCAGTATGGAATTTGAAGAAGTTCATCTGTTCATTTGCTGTCAGTGAAAAAAATGTACCCTGTAATTGTTTTCCAGATTTAGTGTCAGCAAGAGATCTTATTTACAAAATTTATGATAAAACTCACGAAATCAACTTAGTTTTGAGTAGACCCACATTTGAGGAGTGAAAGCATTGATATATACAACACATACTTTAAACAAGGTTTCTTAGTGCATCTTGGTGCAATCTGACACACAACACCTGTTAATGTATAAGAGTGACTGATCCCGCTAGGTCAGAGGTTGTTATAAAGTTAGAAAACCTGGGAAATTCAAGTGCATCTTTACACTCCCCTGAGTTTGTGTGTATATTTTTATACTGAAAATAGTGCAATCTCATTTTCTCTTCTTTTTTCATAATAAAAAAAATTGTTCATTGTGAAAATTTTATAAACGGGTATATGTGATAAATTGAAGAGTTATGGATATGTATTGTTTTATTTGTAGGCAATGTCCCCTGACGGAGAGGCCATAGTAACAGGAGCAGGGGATGAAACTCTTCGTTTCTGGAATGTTTTCAGCAAGACTCGCTCAACTAAGGTCAGTGACACTCCATATATAATTAGAAGTTGCACCTGTTTAATGTAGAATGAACATACTGGTTATTCCATAACAGGAGATTGATAACACTTTTCTTTTTTTTCCAGGAGTCCAAATCAGTGTTGAACTTGTTCACTCGTATTCGCTGAGCCATGAAGTCCCCATTTGACTGCCCTCCGTCGTGTGTTCCTATTGTTGACGAGTTGTTGTCGGGTTATCTGTGCGTTTTTATGTCTGTGGTATGTTTTAGTGACTGTGTTTTACCAGTAATATTCTGGGCAGTGTATATGTACATGAGTAGAAAGTATATATTGTAGATCAGATACATATAAGGTAGGGATGGCTGTATATTTAAGTTACCTTATGTATCTCACTGCCATTGAATCCGAGTTGGAAATTGGGGTGACGGACATAATGTCAAAGTCCATGTAAAAGACAGTTTATTAAACACACTGTAATTTGATATTACTTTTCCTGTAGTCTACAAACTGTACTACTTATTTATGATTTCTTTACTTTAATAACGAAGCTTCATCCCCATTTAGGCATTACTGAAGTTTTTTTTATGAAGAAAAGTCAGTAAACCTCCTGGATTTTTGTTGAATGTACTATTCGTCATTTTATTTCAATCTCATGCTATATCAACTTGTTTTGGTTTTACTTGAAATTGTTGAGGGCTTGTCCCCAAAATTAGATATTAAGAAATAACGGACAAAAATAGTTTTTACTTTTGTTTTATTCTAGATACTGTCAGACGACTTTAAAATAAATCTTGTTTTTTTATAATGTACACATTGACTGTGACACATTGTTTTACTTATTTATATAACTTGTATTGCAACAAAGCAGCTGCATAATTTTGTTAGCAGAAAAATATGTTCATTGAAATAAAAGACCAAAAAATAAAATCTATTTGTTCAAGTTCTTGGTTAAATTTCTGAGAAACATGAAAAAACTTAGAATAACATTATATTGTTTAAAATCTTGGGGGTTTGTGGGGTTTTCATAATGATACTTGATTTGAATTTGAATTCCTTTAAGTACCAGTAGTATGGATAACTGAGATGTGAGAAGGATGACGGTATTCTGCCACCGAAGAATACCTTAATTGATTTTCTTAAAGAAAAAAAATATGCGTATCTTGTAACATTCACGTGAAGAATGATTTGAATTCAGTGAATCTTGAGTTTTTAGGTTAAAAATTGCACTAAGCGGCATGCAGTATGGCTTTCAAGGTCACAGTAGTGACATTAACTAATTAATATTTTATGTGTATTGCAGTAAAGAGGCTAAGATGAAATGTAGATAAAATTTACAGATTGGAAAGTGTGGCACATGTAAAATAACAACGCGGGGTGTGATATGATCGCGCCTACGTGACATGGACTGGGTGCTTATGTCAGGCCTGGTTGATTCGATCGTCTGCTGCTCTCGAGATTTTGGGCATTTTGTTCCTTATTTAGAAGATTAATGCCAGACCCACTCATGCCATTTTAATTTACTATAAGTGTACTATGCGCGGCAATGAAAGTGATTCTAGGTTCAATAGGTGGCTTTTTAACCACTGGCGCTCTGTTTACGCAATGCTATCACGTTTTTCATTTTAAATTTTAGGTTATTTTATAAATTGAATTAAAACGAAAGTGTTCTTAATTTTGCATATTTTAAACCCAAGCCATCCATTTAACCTTCATGTAGTATGCGCATATTTCTTTCATCTCAAAAAAAATGTTTTTAAAAATGAATTATTTTTACAAAAACCACATGCGGAATCATAGGCAATATTCATGTTAAGGATTTCTCTTTGTTAAAAAACATTAAAAAAAAACAAAGTTAAGCAAAATTCATTTATAATTTTAACTGAAGTGACTCGCCACGTAAACTTTTTTTGCGGACATTGCAGATCGACAATAATAATTAAAAAAGACCAATTACTATGGATTTCATTTCCTCTACGATGAGACAAAGATAATGAGAAAACCGCATTGCGTTGCGTCCAGATCCTGGCGGATTCAATCAAATCTTTGATGACGTTCGAATTGATTTCTTTATTAGCAGCTTTAAATATCAAACGCTGAGCCACGGCTGGCCGCAGATGTTTCACCGCGATAGGCCTGATCCCCCAAAACAAAAAAGTCGCCCCACACAAAAGCCGTCTCTCGTCCCCCAACGTCGCTCTTATCTGTCAGTTTGCACGATTGAGTACTTCCGAAATTCATCGAAATAGAGTTGTTTTACTAAGTGATTTCTTGAAAGCATTCAAAAGGGGAAACACGCGTATAAAGATGTCAAGAGGAAGTATGGGCCGCCAAGATGAAGCGTGGCCTTGCGGCAAATGAAGTGGGACACTTTGAAAACCCTTTTTATTAGTAATTTTTTTTATTCAGGTGTGAAATATAAAACTGAAATAATGTTCTCTTTAATATTGGGCTATTCGAGCAACGGCAAGGCAGTTTTGTTTTTGCGGTGGTTTGGGATTTTGGAATCTCCGTTCAAAAATTTGCTTGGATAGTCGTAAATTTATGAACTTGTTTACGATTATAACTTTTGTAAGACGCATGTATTAAATGTTTGACCCGTAACCTCACACGTGAAACTTTTATTTGACTTAGTATCCAGATCATAGAATTTTATGCAGGTCTTGTTTACTATACTTAATAATAAACTGTAAAATCCCTGTCTTAAGGAGGCCGACTTAAATAGTTTTCAATGCACGTAATTATGTGTTTGCACATTGTAGTAAAATATGGTGTATTTATACCTTTCATGATATTTTTTGATACCATTTATTAAATTTAACACAGTAAATCAAGTACAGATTAAAACATTTGATTTTAGAGAAAGATTTTATATATTTTTCAAACGGTTTTTGCGTTATTAGGTAAGTAAGCGTTAAAAATTGTGCTTTTATGACGTTCAGATAAAATGAAGCTCTGTTGAAGTACGTTATAAAAAAATAACATAAAAGAAAAAGTAAAAAGTCTACGCCTTTGAAATTTTATACACAGAGTAATGTTATTATCTACGTTAATTTTCTTATTTTTGAATGAATCCATTGTACCAGTCAACATTTGTAATACTTCAAATATATAGCAAAATTTTGTGCATTTTGATATTTTGAGATCCCCCCCCCCCCCCACTAAAAACCAGACAGTAGAATTGAGTATTTTTTATATATCAGTTAAAAAAATAGTATTACTAATCACATTACAATTTGAGGAAAATCGCTATTGTAGTATTTTTTGAAATCTGTTTCGAAGTGCGGAAATTGACAATTTCCTTTATATTGCTACAGTGAATGTACCTGTATTTATAGATGGCCCCGAAAAAAACCCAGACGGAAGACTTTCACAAATAAAATTAAGTTGGTTTAAATTACATATGGTCAAAAAGATTATTTAAAAAATTGCTATTGTCGTTTTTCGGCAAAAATCCCAAATCGGCATCCTTAAATTTTTACATTTTGTCATAATGAACAGAATATCTGTAATAAAATGGTCAATTCTTTATGGTTAGTCTAATAGAATAAAAGTCTTTTGAAACCGTAAGCAAGGTTGTATAAGAGTAATAATACATGCATTAATGGTTAAATATCTTTCCTGTTTTAATAACAGGCAATTCACCAGTTTAGCAAACTCTTGCACATAGTCCAAAACTCATATATTTACATTTACATGTTTAAAATGAAGCTTTTCAATTTATTCATATGCATGGAAGGTAGTTTTGATTGTTTTTACCATTATAGTTATATAATCCCTAGGGAAGGCGATAGTAAATATTTTAATTATTAACGATGTTTGATAAACCAATTGCATATTGGGATTAATGATATGCGTAGGTTACATTACGTCCATGAGATGGCATTGAATTTAAACATTATTGGTCATTTACAAGAAGGATGCTCGCTCTTTTTCAAACTTCGGAAATGGCATCCATCTTATCAAAGAGCAATGCCTGAACAAATCTTGCGGATGCAGAGTATTTGCGGAGAAAGAGAAACCCTTAAATTGCCATTAGAAAATAATTTTTAATAGAGATATCCGCTAATAAATTTGACATATTAGTCTCAATGAAAAGCGGGCGAAAACACCACGTCAATAAAATGGTTTCTACAATCGGGCGTTTTTATGAGGAGATCAATACGTTTCGCCTTTCAGTCACGCCGATAGTGACGGCGGACGCACGCATGCTCGCCATTTCCTTTTTAAGCATTGAAAACGTGACGCGTGCATGTGGCGATAGGGCACGCGTTTACTTGTCTTCGGTCACACGTTGTGAAATGAAGATTTCATACAGGAACTCCGAATGCGGCATTATACGGACGGAAATGGGCTATTTGTTTGTGCAGAGGGGAAAAGGCCAAAACCGTCAATGAAGACAGTAATGTGGTTTTCACTCCGACTGGTCAAAGGTTATATCGATGGATGCTCTATCATTCTCAAAATAGTCACAAATCATCAATTTTTGAACAAAACCGTTTTAAAATGTAAAAATAATGCAATATATCAAATATTTTATAGGTATGAAATGTGTACTTGGTTTAAAATATAAATATTTATTGCTTTGAAAATTTGAAATTAAGTTTCATAGAAGACGTGGATCATCTTCCACCAAAGGTATAATTGTCTTAAGCACAACGCATTGCATAAGTAGAATTTATCTGCTCCTTATGGTGACAAATCTTGCCACCGAAGCCCCTTTCTCATAATTTAAATATCTATGAAATTGCTACTAATCCAAACCACTGAGTCTTAAATTCTATCTTCAAAATTCCCCCAAAAGTCACGCAATTTAGATTATAAAAACATGTGCTGTCGTTGGTTTAAAGCTCTATCGTGGATCACAGTAGCAAAAGATGACACTAAAATAACTTATCTAAAACGAAATCCTAATATTCTAAAAAAAAAAAAAGAAAAGAAAGAAAGAAGAAATTTGAAAGGAAGGAATCTTAAGACACAAGATTACACTTAACCATCGAAGGAGAAGAGGAAGTTACATCGTGATATCTGGATCACGTGGTATACCTTGTCCCCAATGATCGCTGGCTTCCGTATTTCGGCGAAAAAAACGTTAAATGGATGACATAATTGTATTGTCCGTAAACTTTGGTAAGTGATAAATATATATTGTGGATAAGGTTGTATAAATTTTTGTGATTTTTTACGATGTTTCCAAGAAGCAGCATGTTGGGCTTAATCGCATCAAATAATTTTTTAAGGGGAAAGGGGGGGGGTGGTATTTTTTAAAAAAGTTATTTTTTGTTGTTGTTGTTAAACATGCTAATACTTGGATTGACAGACTTGGGAACTGAGAGAGGACGAAAATAGGGACACTTACGTATGGACCCTCTTCAATGTAGGACACGCCCCCTCCAGTATATATTATCCTCCTCAGCAATTTTAACAGCGGTAACTGGCAAATATCACCTGGAGCGACACGTAATATGCCACTTTCCTCACTGGTAAGTAATCTTCATCCATTTGCTTAAGTATACATAGGGTACATATCATTTTAAAAAATGTCATCTTTTTAAAAAAAAAATTCGGATTGATTTTTAACCTTTTTTTTCCATTTCTAATGACGTCTTAGTTATTTATCACTCTAAATATTTGTTTATTTTTAACAAATGTTAACTTAAATCAAATTTAAATATTAAAGCTACACGTGTTCTCCTTACGATGCTTTTACACTAGCACGAAAGCTCTGCTGGTATGAAATGAAAAACAGCAGGGACAACGGGTTTTTTCATAAAATATTTTCTGGATCCTAGAAATTCGACGGACAGAGGTGTATTTGTATGTAAACAACTCGGAACAATGGACTCTTATGTTCCATAAGAGTCGGGCTCTTATCTAATTCCTATTTGACATCTTATACATGTAGAAGTTTTACCGTTATCTTCAGATCTGGAGTAGAATTTAGAGTGATGACGCACGAAAACAAGGGTGCCTTCTTTCCCCTTTTCCGCTGAAGGGAAAGGTTTGTGTTCAAAATATCGTCCATCTTGCCGATCGGGAAAAACCGCGAGTAAAATATGTTGACCCGGGAAAACCGACAGAATAAATTAATAAAAACCAAGCATCATATTTTTTTCTACATTGACACATCTCTCTCTCTCTCTCTCTCTCTCTCTCTCTCTCTCTCTCTCTCTCTCTCTCTCTCTGATTTGATTGATTTGATTTGAACATATTTTTATTGTACAAAATTTACAACAGGGATTGGGCACAAGTTCAAAAACTTAGACCGCCTTCTCCCAATACAAGTATATAATACAGTAAAAATAATGTATGCACAACATGTAAGGTCAACAGATCATATGACAGTTATATATAAATCTCTCTCTCTCTCTCTCTCTCTCTCTCTCTCTCTCTCTCTCTCTCTCTCTCTCATGAGAGATAAGAGCGAAAAATATAGATTTCTTTGCTTACACAGAAATGCATTCTAATGCACCTACTAATTTTGATATTTTTTCACAAACGGTCAAAATGAAAACAAAACGTAAACAAAGAATTAAAGGCAATATAAGGGGTTGTGCAATGAGATGATTAAAGCTTCATTTTCTTGTGATTTTAAAGATATTAATACATTTGAAATTTTTAGTGTTTGCAAAAATAAAATGTTAGAAAAATATTTTCTGCATGTTTAAGTGCTCAATTCGTCAAAAGTTTTTATGTAAATCTGAAGGAGAGTAATCAACATTTATTTCTTCAAAATTAATTGCATCAATAAATAAATAACTTCATATCGCAACAAATATCAAGAAATCATGAATCGTTTGATCATTTTAGTGAATTACGATATCACTATTAAAATATCACAATGCGTTTCAACAACGTTATGACTTTTTACGTTCTGTCGATGAACCGCCAACGTTTACCAACGTCCTAGTCACCCTTGCCCCGCCGTCACCAACATTTTGCTTAACTCAAATTCCCTAGAAAAGTGCCCATATATGAGATAAACCCTCAGCTTTGAGGCTGTAAATTATAAAAGTTGGTAACAGTGGGGCCAGGATCAATGCAACGTCATACCTTTTGTTGAAAATTTCATAGATCTGACATATTTTTAATTAACCATGAAATTATATTTCCAGTGGCGCTGAAAACAATGTCGGCGGAGTACAGAGGCTGCACCACTTCCGTTGAAACGCCCCCTGTTTGTTTCGGTGACGTGTTGTGTCCGAGTGTATGTAAACTTACAGAATCTAGAAGTTCTACAAAGAGTTTGTCATGTGACTACGACGAGACTTTGATGAAAGAATGCGACGACAGCGACGATAATGTGTTTTATGACGTAAAACCAAAAGACTCTGGTTACATTTGCCTACAAAGCATCCCTCTCTTACCGTCAAGAACATCGTATTGTAGTTCCTCCTCGGACGGGTTCCCCCAAGATGGACCTCTAGATCTCAGACAACGACGGTCAAGTTCTACCCAGGGGAAGGACAGCGAAAACGAACCAGTCTCTATACAGAAACTACGTCACAAAAGAATGTTTACCAATAGTCGGGAACGCTGGCGGCAACAGAACGTCAATGGCGCGTTTGCGGATCTTCGTAAACTCGTTCCGACGCACCCGCCAGATAAAAAACTCAGCAAACACGAAATTCTACGTTGTACTATACGCTATATCAGACTTTTAGAGAACGTTTTAGAATATCAGAGTCACGGTGACGTTAAACGTGTGAAAACAGAACAGGAAGTAAGTGAGGATTGGAACAGAGTTTACGAGGAATCGTCCGATGATGAAAGTCTGCATTCAGCGTAATACATTCTGTGTGTGGTGGTTTTTGTTGTAGTTTTCTTTAAAGGGGGTGGGAAGCATTGCATAGTCTTCAAAGATAATTACAAAATAAATTCATCAGGCTGATTTTGATGAGCTTGACTACTAGTATTTGCAAAGATATGTGTGCGTACGTTGTTGTTTATTTGTTTGGGTTTTCTTTAATATATACACTGTATATATTATAGTCCATACATATTTAATAAGCACGGCATTGGATTTATTATTAACGAAATTTCAGCGTTATAGATCTAAAGGTCTGAACATGGTGGTGTTTACTGAAGAAATTCATTATCATTTTTCTTCCTGTAAATTCCTAAGTCGAACGTTTGGATTTTGGGCAATGCATGAAAAAGTATTAGTCTCCTCTGTTTATTTTCATGTTAAGAGGGATGGATGGTCGTGTCTATTTTAAAACCATATTAATCTCTTTGCAAAGAAGAGCTTTAAACAAATATAAAGGAAATTTTAAAGATTTCAAAGTTAAAGTATTTGGAATTTTTCTGCACTTTATAATAGTTCATGATTAAATGATTAAAATGAAATGAAAATGTACTATTTAATAAACATATCTGAAACATTTTTAAAATTGTTGTTTTTGGGGGCCAAAATTAATAAGTGTCATATGTACATGTACTGTGGTTTCATTATTTATTAAATAACAATGTTCGTGGATTTCGTTGTTGAGTTGATCCACGGAATTAGAGCAATATGAGCTGCAATGTTCATGTCGAAATTATTTATTGTGAAATCGAAACTTACGAATATTTTGACCAAATAAAAAAAATAATCATGTTATGATTCCGTTAGTCGCAGTGATGTGGGAAATGCTACTTAGTGGTCCTGATTGAAGTAAAACTACATTTTTGTCGTTTTCTATAAAAATTAGATTGCAATTATTCATTTGATATACTACTGGGTATTAGAGAATTTAAATCCTTCTTCTGGTAAAATTTAATTATTTATTTTAATCTTATATGTCATAAAGGTTTGTGTTACATACATGAAAAGATCAGAAACTAAAGTAAAATCTAATATAAAATATTCTTAAGATTTATTATGAAGTGGATATATAATTATACTTGATATCATAGCTATGATAATGTGTAAAAAAAAAAAAGTTGGTGTGGTGTAAACACGGCAACACCACTGTATGGTGGGGTAACAGAGGTAAAGTCGATTGAAGGCGCTTTTTAAAACAACGAAAATCTGCAAAGGCATTATACTCTTTTCATAGAAGTTGAATACCCCCCCCCCTCCCCTTTTTATTATGTCAAAATGCAAGATAATTATGTTTACATGCAAGATAATGATGTCAGGTGCAAGTAACTTTCTATTTTTTTTTTAAAGAGAGAGAGAGAGAGGGAGAGAGAGAAAACCTGATTTCTATATTGTTTTAATCACTTTCTTACGCCTGCATCTGATATCACAGATGCAAGATGCAAAGATGCATGTTGACATAATTTGCTTGCATGTTAATATGATTTATTTTGCATGTAGGGGCAGTTTTACGAGGAATATTCAAGTCCTAGCTGTTTCCGGCTGGATAAAACAACGAATTTCATTGGGTATACAATTCCGGATGACACCAATCAAGATCTGTCGAAAATATTGGCTTGAAAAGAAGTCATCCACAAAGGGAAATCGTACAATATCTAGATACCGGTATAGATATTGCTATAGATATCACTTACAACACAAAGCTTTCTTTTGCTATTCATTCGGTTATGAATGTAGCGCGTATAGATGCAAGCACTGCAGAGAAAGTATATATATAATCTGCGTCAGCATCTTTTCTTGCAATGATCGCTTCCTTCTTTTAAATAGTAACTAAAAAATGGAAAAGTCTAATAATATCATTTGTGCTACTGAAAAATAAGTTCAATAGCGCGGAGAAAGGCGTTATGGCGTGAATAACATGCGTATAGGCAAATTATAACACCTTTAGCGTAATAACGCGAAAAATGCGTTATATAACGTCTTTCAAAAAGGCACAATAATGTCTTTTCTAAAGGCAAGGAATAAATTTAATTATATATCGAACATGTTTATGCTGAATGTGCAGTTACTGTGATATTAAACATCAGGACTGGAGGCACCAAAAATCGTGGTCCTTATTCTTTGACCCATTGCGATTGAATTGCAGGTTCCTTAATATAATTTTCTTAAATATTGATTAAAAAAATCATTCTATATTTTTGTTTTTATCTTGGTAATGTTTATAGAAAGCTTATATTTTTCCATTACCACACCCTCCTCAGTTAACAGGCACGTAGCATCGATTTTGAAAGTGGGGGCCAGACTCATCAAAAAAATCTTGACAAGCAAAAAAAAAAGAAAAGGGGAAAATCTTCAAAATCCTAATCCGTATGGGGGGGGGGGGGGGTTTGGTGGCTGGCATAGTATATCTATAAACTTCACTTTTTCTCATTCCCCATTCCAATTTTATACATATTCCCCAAAAAAGTGGGGGGGGGGGGCCAACTCCATAATATTTCAATTTTTACTATGTAAATTTTTGAAAATTATTTGCTGCGAGAAAAAGAAGGGGGAGGGGGGCAGCCCCCCTGCCCCCCCCCCCTTCTTCCCCCTGATGCTACGTGCCTGGTTAATGCCCAGTGTGTTACGAATAGCTATGGGAAAGGCATTTTGGTTACTCTTTTTAAAAAGGCTTTATAACGTTTTTTTTCTTTAAAAGGCGTTATGATGCCTTAATTTGCATTGAAGACTTCGAAAACTTATAAATACACTCTTTTTCGCGTTATGACATGTTAAAATGTCTATCGGAGAGACGTTTCTACGCTTTTTGGAGGAGCGTTCAAGGCCGTAACTACCATTGAGGCAAGTGAGGCAAATGCCTCACTGAAAATTTTGAGATTTATTTCTTTTTATTATGAAGGCCTTTGAAGTTTCATTTTTTTAAAATTTGTACTTTAATGAATTATTTCAAGCATTAGTTCCCATTTCCGGAAATCGAACACTCCACTGTAGGTGTGTTTGATCATTTCGTCCTTTATGCATAGTGTATAATGACGTAATGAAAATATGGATCTGTGGTTGAAAACAGGATCTTGTAGAAAGTCAAGTGATTCTGTTCCAGAAAAAGGTTGGTGTTGATATTTATGATACCAATTAGTCAACGGAAACCTAGATAGATCAACATGTTATACTTAATACATATGTCATTGTGTCCATTACGTCTAACATATTGCGTAATTGAACTTGGGCTTTAGCCTCTTCTTTTATAGGGGTTTAGTTTTCTCCAGGTGTAAAATACTGATCGTATTTTAAATATATTGTGTGATTTTAAGATTTTTTTTTACGAAAGAAGGGTATTTCCTTATAATTAAGTATATTAATACACTTTGTTAGTCATTGTGAGAAGGGGGGGGGGCACTGTCTACGTTCCGATACATTGCATTTCAAATCTTATGTACTTATAACATTTCACAAAATAATAGATACAATGGTAATTATCCATATGAAACCAATTTTATATTTTTAAACATTTCCAGATATTACTTTAGGTGATGATGGTACATTAAAGTGTAATCTTTATATTTGCGAAAACCCAGGAGCTTCCGGGGGGCTTCGCCCCTTGGTCCCCCCACCAGGGCGCTGCCCTGGACCCGCTGAGGACCTAGGCGGTCCCCAGACCCCTCGCCTCACTAAAAATATAGGTCTAGTTACGGCCTTGGTGTTAAATTAAGCCATTTGGAAAGGGCTCAACAATATATATTAATATCATTTCATTTCAATAGAATCGAACATCATTTAATTTGTGTAAACTGTGTTCTCTTCTTATTATAACTTTATCTAGATATAAATAAGGTTAAAATTAAATTTAAAATATTGATTTTATTTTTATTCCTGGGCATATTGATCAAAGAGCGTGGTGGTGACGGAGTTAGGTTCATAAGTTACTATGATCACGTGTAATACCGTTGTATTCAGTGGAGTTATATGATTAATAGAAACTTCTTTCTGTTAATAATTTTGTGGATTATAGTAGTAACTGATAAAAAAATTACAGAGAAGCGCGTGATTTTTTTCTGCTCGTGCCTTATGGTGAAAAAAAATTGGAACTGGGGGAAATACTGTACATAAAGATGATTTTAAAAAAATGCTAGTTTAATTAATTGAGTAAAATTTCATAAATTGAGATGCAAAAATAAAATAAAAATATTTGATTTACATATATCCTGGCTTTAACGGTTTATACTGTAAAAATGTTGTCACTAATTAAAATATTTGCTTCCATTTTTTTTCTGACCATTATTAATATCATCAGATAAATGATTTGCCCCTCAATTGCTTTGAAATCATTAAAATTCAGGTAGCGATTAAACTTTCTTTGGATCCGGCATGATCAGAAATGGTTTACCATATGTCATCATTTCTTAAAGGGACTTGGACACGATTTAAGCTCAAATTTTTAGAAGTTTATTTTTTCATATTTAATGCCTAAAATTGTCAATTGTTTTTAATGCTTTGTCAAAATTTGAAAGTCAAATATTGAGTTACATGCGAGTTACAGAGGTAAAAATTCCGGTCGCACTAAAAAGCGCCCGGGAGCGCCCGGGATTATATTTTAGCGCCCGGGAGCGCCCGAGAAGCAAAAATAGGCGCCCGGGATCCTAGATTCTTCTAAGATTGGTCTTAAAATTTTTTATTGTTAATATCTATGCATACACTAGAATAAAAATCCGGGGAATTTTAATAATGCAGCAAACAAGAAAGACAACTCTAAATTGAAAAATCGCGTGTCAATCCAATTATTTACCTGACAGGTAGCGGTATCACAGCTGAGTCCGTTAGTTACCTGTGGTGCAGACTAGCAGGGTACAGGATAAAGAAGTACACAAAGCTGTCATATAACATCCCCTCTCCATCGTCTCATATAGCATGTCACGATATTTCAAAAATTACCTGTCAACCTTGTTAGTTAAAAAATTGTCAAATTTATCCCCATCGTCTATGTACAAGGATATGTTGTCAGTTTGTTAATTCTCGAATTTTTTTTCATAAATAATCAAGTCTGCAAACACAAAATCATTTCCTATTTGCAAATCATACGATCAATTACTTTATCAAATTATTGACAACAGAATGCCTGCTCTAAAAAGACGTAAAATTAAGGCTTCTTCAAAAGCCACTTTATTTTGTCCGTGCGGAATATGCAGGAAAAATTGCCAGAAAGCTTGCATTTGTTGCGACATTTGCAACGTTTGGTATCATCCTCATTGCGAGAGTTTGAACCTGCAAGAATTTGAGATGTTTAAAATTTCAAATTCCCTTGTTGTAGATATTTATATTAAAATATTTACATCTACCAAGTATGATTCACTCTATTTCTTACGGAAACTTATAGTTAATTCATAGCTCTATAGAAACAGCCAGACTGAAATCTACAAGCCCCATTTATCGATTGGTCGAAATCTACAGCGGCTGAAACTGACAAGAAAATGACAGGACAGATATCGACACGTCCTGTTTATCGATTGGTCCAAACCTATAGCGACCTAGGAAAAATCACGGACTGCACGAAATAACCATGACGATGTCAGACTCAAAGTCTGACAGAAGACGATTTGGCTGTTTCTTTTAGCTAACTTACTTACGTACATTAACAGTAATTTAGTGAATTTTACTTACTTTTCCTAATCAATTTATCAATTAGCTTAAAGAAAATGTTAATATAAACAATAAAATGCTTTCTTTGATGATTCATTCGGGTTATGAAGGTAGTGATCATTGCAGAAAAAATTTACATAACCCGCGTTACATAACCCGCTAACGCGGGTTATGTATTTTTTCTGCAATGTCACTACCTTCATATCCCGAATGAATCACCAAAGAAAGCATTTTATTGTTTAAATAACGCAACTTATTACAAACTCCATTTATTGTATATAACGCGGGTTATGTATTTTTTCTGCAATGTCACTACCTTCATATCCCGAATGAATCACCAAAGAAAGCATTTTATTGTTTAAATAACGCAACTTATTACAAACTCCATTTATTGTATATAATGAAATGTTTGTAAATAAATGTATTCACATTAAAATAACGCAACTTACTACAAATTCAATGAAGTTTGTACATAGTATGTCTAATAAACATTTTTTTCAAGTTAAGTGTTTTTTAATTTTTTTTTCAATGATTAAGTTAATTATATAAAACATAACGATTTTTTTTTTCAATTTATATAATAGCAAGCCTTATTTTTTCCTAATTTTTCATAGATCAACGTTTTATTCTCTATTTTTTAGTCCTAATTTTTAAATCATCTTTATTTCTTTAAAATTATTTGGTTTTATTTTAATTTTTGTAAAATTATATTTTTTTAACTGGTATTTAGAAAATATTTTATTAATCCAACGCAATCTTTGGCTTTAATATTTTTTACTATTTTTTATTCAAAATTATGGCTCTTAACGAGGCGGCCTCCACGTGGCAAGAGCTGGGCAACGGTATATAAATTAAAATCTTGTTTTAAAAAATGTAAACAGATACCGGAAAACAACCTCATCACTCGATTAAAATTGTTTGTAACGTTTTTTATTCATGTAAAATTTCCATGAGACATTGGGGTATTTCTGCTAGCCGTGTATATGTAGTGAGTGATTTGTTTGTCAACAAAAGCGTGTGTATGTGTATTACGTAATCACTGAGGAGCTGCCGGGTACTAGCAGCTCTGGCGGAGCTGCCCCCGTTATGTAGAATGCTGGAGAAAACGTACCCAGGAGAAAACGTACCCAGGAGAAAACGTACCCAATTTCTATGGTACGTTTTCTCCAAGAGAAAACGTACCCTATGAAAATCATAAATAATAGTTTTCATAATTATTCTAAATTCTAAATATATCATTAATAAATTATTTAGGCAATAATTTGTTACACACGTACACGAACATACGCTAACATCGCCCGGGCAGTTTATTAAGTCGGCAATTAATTATCCATAAACAAACCGTTAAATAATTAGTTTTTATTGCAATCTATAATTTGGAGAACTAAAAGATGAGTATCTTAAGAAGTCGATAGCGCGTTTTTTTTTGGAAAATTTATAAAACAAAGTTGAAAATATTTAGCTCAAATCAAGTCCAAGTCTTTTGAATATTTGTTTGATTTATATATATAAATGGTTTAAAATATATATAATTTATGAATTACAACACATTGAACAGTTCATTCAGAAGAACATCATGCACACTTTTTCAAAAATGTTATCATTTGATATTTTCATGCTGTATGCATTTTACTTTCGACGCCACTGACCATTGCTGACATGTATAATGTGTGGGTAGTGAATATTTCTACCTCCTGCGCGGGGCATGGGGAGGTAATACATAATATTACATAACAATAACTGCACAGGCATTAAATTGATTATCACTATAATTAAAAGGCAATCAGGGGATCTCGCACAAAGATACTCAAATAGGTAAGGCTAACGGTAAATGGAAAACTTAGAAGTAAGCTGATAACACTTTATGACAGGTCATTGATTTGTACTAAAATAAAAGTTGCTACAATTATAATAAAGATATAATTCATAAAATAAATATATTTTAATCTATTTCTATATATTTATGCATTGAAATATGCATCTGAAAATTATTTAGTATGTCCAAACCCTTTAAAAATATAACACATTAAATTCAATCACTATTAAATTCATACATTTCTGTATATTCATTATGTAAAATAGTATACATGTAAAAGTAATAAAAACTATTGAGTAGTATATTTATGATTTTCATAAGGTACGTTTTCTCTTGGAGAAAACGTACCCGGGTACGTTTTCTCCTGGAGAAAACGTACCCTAGAAATTGGGTACGTTTTCTCCTAGGTACGTTTTCTCCTGATACCGTTATGTATATATATGGGTGAAAGCGTGAGTGAGAAGAGATGAGAGAGATGTACAGGTAGAGTTCTAGTTCGAGAGGCAGGATTAGAAAGTGACCTATGTTTGTGTAAATTGTTAATATGTAAGAAAACGGAATAAATTTGTTAATAGATAATTGGACTTTTATTTACGCTACCAAAGAAGGAAATTAGAGGTGAATTAAAATGGATTAATTTAAAGAGAATAGTGGAGAAATAAGACCGCACGCTCGGTCGCGCTACATATATTTTCATACTGGAATTATCGTTCTTCTTTCGCTCACTCGGTTACATAATGTAAGCAAATGTGAAATATTAGTAATTTCTTAACATATTTCTATTAAACTAAGATAAATAATCTCCCGGGCGCCTATTTTTGCTCCTCGGGCGCTCCCGGGCGCTATTTTATTATCCCGGGCGCTCCCGGGCGCTTTTTAGTGAGACCCAAAAATTCTTTATGTGTTATATTGATATAAGTTTCAATCGAATGTTACTCTTTGTTGTTGATAAAATTATCTATGAGCACAATGAATGAGTTTATCTTGTTTCCACAAGTTATTTTGTCAAAGAAATTGTAATTCCTTTACTTTACATTATTTGTAAACAAATATAAGACTCGAGCTTTGTTTACATAACAACGATTTCTTTCCTCCGTATCTTGCTTGTAACATTGTGTAACATGACTTCTAACATTCAAAGGGTAAATCGTTCAAAATATACAAGAAAATTATTTTATACATACAAATCAAAATTGAAATTATCATCTGAAATCGTGCGTAAGTCCCTTTAAAAGACATATCATTTAATTACAAACACAACTGTTTGAATGCGAATATTTTAAGATTGACTTATCTGAAAATGTTTACTTCCGGTAAAACGAAGTTGGACGTTCTTAAACATTGTATTTTTTGAATGGTTCTCTGATAAACAAAACTCCTCATATAGTAAAAATAGTTCTAGAACAGAGTTTCCATTAGTGTTTATATGTATTTATTTACTCTACATATCGGAAAAGAAAGTATAGGAATTGATTTCAGAGGAAATTCGAAATCGTGTATTATCTACCACTTTGAAGCACCCTGTATCAAGTTGTTGGTGCTAGAAATGGCGGAAATGAATAATGATGGTAAAGTTTGGCTTCCTAATCATTAAAGTAAACTAAAGAGATATTTGCAAGTCTTGCGTGCAACAAAGTCTATGAAGTATAAATTCAGCAATAAGTTTGCCTTATATAGTAAAATGATTTTTTAAATGATCTGTTTTTATACAAAATATTATGTAAAACTATATTAATACTTTATTTGATTGGAGAAAATGAACGTTGCTTTTTAATATTAAGCCTTAAGATCTGTCATAATTAAAAGTAAGAGGATTATTTTTTATTTATCAATATTCTATAGCCTCAAAAAAGAAAGCCCGTACATTTGATTTTATGGAAATGTTTAAGGAGGCAAAGCAAACAGCCCTGGAACGCAGTCAAGGTATATAGTAAAGTCTAATAGTTTTATCTTTTACACACTTTTTTTAAAATGCTGATAATTTTTTCGTAAACTAGCAGAATGTGATTTTATACTTGATTAATAGTTTAATAACAATATAATGTTCACAGGTAAATTTGAAGATGATAAGAACAGTGCCATTGCCACGGAAGGTGATGTCATAGGCCCCTCTCCTTCTGTTTCACAAAAATCCTCAAAGACTGGAGATGATTTGGGACCTTCAAAACCTCAAAAGTCTAATGAAGTGGAAAGTGATGATGAGGAGGATATGATAGGACCTCCTCTTCCGCCTGGATTGACTAAAGGCTCAAAAACATCAGAAGAGGAGGTTGAGATAGGACCCCCTTTACCCCCAAGTACATCAGCATCAAAAGGTTCAGATGATGAAGATGATGAAGAGGACGAACCAGAGGAGGTATGTATAGTTACAAGGTTGATTAAATTTCGTATGCATGTCTGAATGAAAATGTTGAAAAATCTATTTATTTTTTTGTTCATTTTTTAAGAATTAAATCTAGTGAAGGTAATAAAAAGCCTTCACAATAATTATTGTGTCATGGTTATTTTTCAGAGCTTAGATAAGAAAATTCCTTCTTCTCACGAGATATCTCTAGATCACGGCTCCAAAGCAGTAAGAAGAAGATTAGTTATTCTTTGTAAAGCTCTATTAATCTATGGTGTGAACCAAATGGTTGTGACTATTAAAAAAAGGATGCTTATGGCATTTTTATCAAAACAGGAATAACATCACGGACAATTGATGTTGCATATGTAAAACATAACGTCACAGTTTTTCTGTTGAATTAAATTAATGAAAAAAAACTTTACCTAGAAATGGCGTATAGGGCCATCCTTAAAAAAATGTGTGATTGGAATTGTCGCCTGAAGGTTTCTAGACTCGGAGGGAGGGAGGGGATTTTTTTTTTCAAACTTGAAGTTTAGCATATTAAAAACAGGTAAAAAATAAAAAGTTCCATGTAAAAAAATGTCTTCATTTTTTGCTAATAAAATATTATTAGTGGGGGGGGGGGGGGGGGGGTCAATGAGGCGGGAGGCAATTCTAAACCAACCATAATTTTATTTTGGCCAAGCCATAAAATTGTAGATTTCATATTTTTAGATTTTTTGAATTTGATTATGTAAATCAAAATGTGCAAAAATATCATGAGCACTCTTTTCTCATGGGGGCAATCAAATAACAAACATACATTTACTAGTATTTATAGTGAAAATGAGCGCACCATTTCATTCAGTATTAGATATTTTTCATTTAAGTTTTTTTGCACTTCACTGTACATGTATTGAGAAACAAAGGCTATAACCAGTTTAAGTACAATATCAATTTATAATGTAGGTATCTGCATTAGCCTTGGATCCCGCAGGGGCACGGCTTGTCACAGGAGGGCATGATTTCATTGTCAAATTCTGGGATTTTGCTGGAATGGATCAGAGTTTACAGTCATTTAGAAACATTAAACCATGTGAAAGGTACCGAGTATCTGTCCTCTTGTAACGAAAATAAGATATTCACAAGAGAAAAAAATGTTTTTATGATATTTCATATGCAGTTTAGACTAATGCATGTTGCTTAAGAATAATATTTAAAGGAATTTTTTCTTTCATTAGCCACCATTTGAACCAACTGCAGTATAGTGCTACAGGTGAAATGATACTGATAGTGGCAGCTAATTCACGGGCCAAAGTAGTGGACCGTGATGGTTTTGAAAAGCTAGAATGTGCCAAGGGAGACCCGTATATTGTGGACATGGCTAGTACAAAAGTAAGCAAAAGATTGTTTTAAAATTTTCATTGATTTTAAAAAGGTACCGATATTCATTTTGCCACGATTAGTCAGAAAGCATTTGTCAATTTTTTAATCACTCTTTCGGCACTCCCCTGTAGATTTTTTGGTGAACTTAAGACAGAATAAAAATATTCATGTATATTTCGCATACATGTACACTTTAGGAATATTGTCAGAGGGGTATCAAGTTGAAAGCTGAGTCATTATATGAGAATTACAGTATATCCTATTTTTATAAGGCAGGCTGCACTGATGACATTCAAAGTTAGTTTCAAGCCATGTCCAGTTTATTAAATTAATTGTTACCGGTAATTTACTGTATTAGGGACATACAGCCATGTTAAATGGAGGAAGCTGGAATCCCAAAGTCCGAGAAGAGTTCATGACCTGTTCTAATGATGGGTAGGTATTCCACACAGATTAAATATGACAGCCAATCAATTTTAAGAGGAATGATTTTTCCCTTCTGAATTAAGGTATATCTGCTAAAAAAATATCCCTTTTCATTTAGGTGATTCAATGTACCATACTTTATTTATGAATATGTTAGTGAGATGCATGTAATGTTATGGTAAAGCATATGTTTATCATGAGTATATTTAGTCCAAAGCTTGATTATTCACCTGTGATTAACAAAAATCCTAACAGGATGCAGAGAAATTGTTTGACTGTACAGAGTACAAATGCGCTAAGTAATACGCTTGAATAAACTGTAGTAGTTTTCTCATAAATTTTAAACATTCTGGTATAACTTTTCTCCTTAAAGGTCATTTGTTTTAATTTCAATTATAACTATTTAAAAATATTTCAAAATGCGAATACTCAAATGCATATATTTTTATAATCATTGTAGCACAGTGAGACTGTGGGACGTTAATGCCGAGGGGAAAAAGCACAAAAACTGCATCAAGCCTAAATCTCAGCAGGGGAGGAAACTCGTCCCCACTGCCTGTGCCTACAGTAATGATGGCCGCTGGGTGGCAGCTGCTTGTCAGGACGGCTCAATCCAAATGTGGGATCATAACAAAAACTTTGTAAGATTGCTTTGTTCTACATATAACATAATTTGTGTGAGACATGCAAAAGAAAGGGCTAAAATATTATTTAAAAAACCATATTTAATATCTGCATGTGTCTTAAACTGTATCTTCAAAAGTAAGAAACAAGATGTCATGTAGAGTACTTATATACTGGATGGTAATAATAACTTTATATTTACAGGTGAATGTGGCTATGATTAATAGAGGATGTCACATGAATGGCACGGACACTTCCTGTTTATGCTTCTCTTATGACGGACAATGCCTTGCATCAAGAGGAGGTCAGATTCATTTCAAACTGCAGAACTATAGAATTAAATGGAAAAAGGCTGAATTAAGTCATTCTAAGCAGATAACAGATCTATCATTTCCATAGTACAAATAGTAAAGGCAATACAGATTAAATTATTGATCCCTGTAAGGCTGTTAACAATTTTTCCTCCTGGGCTTTCCTTATCAAATTTTGACCAGTTTCCAGATCTGACTGTCTGTAATCTATTGGAACCACTGTACCATATTCAACCAAACTTGCTACAAAGCATTTTTTGGTAAAGGGTTTTCAAATACATGTATGTCCAAATGAAGGGTCACTTTTAAGGTCATCATCATATTTCTACCATAAATTGAATATAAGCTACGTGTATGCTTTTGTAACTTGTTGGGCTCCTGTTTTCTTCAAACATTTCTGTATGCTTTATAAATCTAATGGATTTCTCAAAAGCAAGTATACTTACAGGTGATGATACACTAAAATTGTGGGATATGAGAAATTTCAAGAAACCCCTGAAGGTGCGAGAAAACCTTATCAGTTATTACACCGTGTAAGTAACTTTTCTTTAAAGACTGTTCTGTTTAAAACTGGGTATGAGCTTAACAAACCATTATTATAAGAAACACAAGCTCACATTACAAATATGTTCATACATGTGTATATCTGTTTTATATGTGTTACAGAACTGACTGCATCTTTAGTCCTAATGACAGAATGGTGCTAACAGGAACCTCTGTGAAAAAAGAAGGTGATGGGAAACTTCTCTTCCTGGATAGGGAGTCATTAGACACAGTGTCAGAAATCACAGTGGCTGAATCAGTAAGTCCTCTGCAATCTGTAAAAGGAAAACTGCAAATATCTGAATAATTTAAAGTTTTTTTTTTACTGAAAATAAAAAGCAGATAATATTACAAGTGTAGTGCACATGTCTAATTTTTGGATTGTTTCCCTTGTAATGTCTTGACAGAGTGTGGTGCGATGTATATGGCATCCGAAACTGAACCAGATTGTGATTGGTTGTAGTGACGGCAAGGCTCGATTGTTTTATGATCCAGAAAAAAGCCACAGGTAACGTCACAGCGCTATCATTTTGCATCGCATTCGCATTTTATAACTCAGTCTAATTAAAATAAGACTTGTAAAATCGCAGCTCTACAATGTGTTATACATTTTGCTTATTGTTTAGGAGCAAGTCAGATTTTGATTAGATGTTTATAACTAAATGTATACAGGATTTTATTGACTAATGCGTGCAAAATGACCTCTTTAGGGGAGCCATGCTCTGTATGGTTAAACAGCCCAGAAAATCTAAACAGGTGCTTGCTCTGGCATCTCAGCAGATCATCACACGTAAGTTTCTTACCATAATACAAATGTAAACAGCAGCTTTATTTTATTTTCTTCTTCCAAAACCAAAGTCTTGGGAGTCTTACAATAAAAATAAAATCCCATTATGTCATTACAGCTTATGCCCTACCAATGTTCAAAGAAACTAAGTCTACAAGTACCAAGAAATTTGAGGAGAAGGTCAGGAAGGATCCTATAAGATCAAAGAGGCCAGATTTACCCATGACTGGGCCAGGTATGAATACAAGACCTAATTCTTAGTGTAATGCTGATAAAAAAAACTTTTTATAACACAGTTGTAATAAAACATATCTATTCAGGTGAGGGTGGACGACTGGGAGTGAAGGGGGCTACCCTGGCTCAGTATGTGGCCCAGAGCCTGGTCAAAAGAAAACCCGACAAGTATGAAAATGATCCCAGGGCCGCTATCCTAAGACACGCCAAGGAAGCAGCAGAAAACCCTTTCTGGATTGACCCTGCTTACAAGAAGTAAGTTGATAAATGGCTCCAATTATGCCATTATGATCTTATCAAAGAAACAAAAACAACTTGCAGCTATACAGATGTTTATGCATGTACGGTAGTCAGAACGGATTTCGGATACTGTGTAGTTTACTGGATCACGCACAGCTTTATCTTGATTATTTTAGGACACAACCACTAAAACTCTTCCAAGAAGAAGAGAAAGAAGAAGAGGAAGATAATGATGAACCAGTGTGGAAGAAACAAAAAATATGATTATAATTTTATCACATATCTCGAGATAGTGGCCGCTGGTCGGTCACTAACAGCAGTGGTTTTCCTCCCTGTTGGGGGAAGAGAGACAAGGTCATTTATCAGCCAGTTGAGCGATTAGTCAACATTATGCAGTCCTTGTTTGGAGCAGGTTGTATCAGACAGTTGATATGTAAACAAGTGATGCTGAGCCAAATTTGAACCTTTTTGATGAAATCTAATCAGAATTGTCATCATGTTGTATACTGTATACATGCTAGGTATTTTATTAAACAATGAATTGCAAATAAAGAAAATACTGGTATCATATTTTATTCTCTTGTAAAAAGACACTATAGTATCTATAGGTTACTGCGAACCCTGTGCAGCTGTAATTTTTTTGTATAATATCAGGATTCAAGCCAAAATGCTGCAGTCTAAGACACCCTCCCCCTAACCCAACAAAAGAATCAGTAACTTTTGAAATCTGTGAATTATTTAAAGTTGGTCACATTTCTAATGATCAAACATAATTATATGTGTAAATTTTGCATTTCATGGTACAATTACAGTTTACCGTAGAAAGTCAATTTGTAAAAGAATCAAATTACACTTACAGTATACATTCATTTAATGGTAATCATTATTGATGGTCTATATAAATATTGCACATTTACTGCCCTGTTTTTCTGCTATCATTACACCTGAATCATTAACATTAAAAGTGTTCTGTTGCACATTTTAATATCTTCTAACATATTACAGTACAAGTAAAATTAAGACTAAATACACATTTACATGTATTTTAGCATCAATTCTGCAAACATTCTTTGGAAATAACAATTATTTAACAATACATAATTGTATATCTGAATAACAATTTACTTCAATCTATACATTTTGAGCACAACTGTGTTCAACAATTTGATGATGACAAACCAAATAAGACATACCTGTCTTTTGACATTCATTGATTAAAACCAAGGTAAATATATAACAATTATGAGAAAAACAAGTGATATAATTGTCAAGATCCAAATAGGGGAAATGTTATGAGATTTGTCTTGTGCAAAATTTTCCACAATGTCACAAAGCTGTTCAGTAAATTGTTTGAATGAGAATTTTTGGATCACTCTCTGTTTACCTGCTTCTCCCAACTTTTTATACAAATTTTCATCCTCCACAAATTTGCTCATAGCCTCAGAAAATTTATCTGGTGCCGGATCACACAAGTATCCAGTGGCGCCATCAGCAACTGTCTCCAGAGGTCCCCCACTATTAGCAGCTATAACTGGACACTGCAGGTACATGGCCTCAATGGGAACAATCCCGAAATGTTCATTCTCAGGTGTGTACAACAAGCAGGTGGCGCTTGACAATAAGGATCGCTTCTGTGCATCAGAGAAGGACCTCAGAAAAGTCACATGATCTGTGAGGCTCAGTTGGTCCACAAGGTCCTTTAACTCTTTGTAATACTCTCTGTTTTCTGTCACTCTCTCGTCATACCCACCAGCAATTATGAGGTGAACCTTGGAAGTCCCATGTTTTTCCACCAATAGTTCTGGAAATTGGAATTCATTTTGCAGTTATTGTGTATTTGTTTAATACTTAACATTTCAAACACTTTAATAAAGAAAATGTTCAATAATAACTTCATAAGCTTACCAAAAGCCATTACGGCAAGAGAAATGTTCTTCTTCCTTTCATATCTATTGATGGAAAGGAATAAGAATGGTTTTTGTGGAAGCTTTTCTACAAACTCCTTGTCAACTGCTTTGTTTAAAGCGTCAAAATCAGGAATGGGATATAATACAGCAGGTTGTACATGGCCTAGTGACTTGAAAGTTTCTTTGAATATTCCAGCTGAAATCGTAAATGTATTAATAGTTAGGGTTGAAAATACAGTAAAGAATAATCTTGATAAATGTATAGCTGTCAATATTTTACCTGTAAAATGACTATTAACCAGAACTTTGTGGGCCATTCCAGTTGTGTACTCCTCGAGTTTATCAATAGGTTTTCTGTAAAGTGTCTTGAGAAAACTTTTTCTTGTTGTTAGTAGCATATCCGGAAAATGGCAATAAAATAATACCCTTGCAGATGAAAGTAACAGCACTGGTATGCATGCTGAGATCTGGTCACAGAAAACAACATCGTGTTGCATAGAGGGAGATACTACTACATAGAATGCAGCATAGATCATTCGTATATAAGCACACAGTGCATAAAATCTACCAAAGACTTTACGTGGCAACCAGTCTCCAACACATGTCACTTTTAATGTTCCATCTTTTGTCTCCTGAAAGCAGTGAGAAGGGTCGTGGTGAGCAGTTACAAACTGCACTTCATGGTTCTTAGATTTCAATGCCAGAGCGGCATCAATGACTGCCCTCTCGGCGCCCCCGATTCCTAGGTCAGGGTGAAGAAACAATACACGAACCATGCCTATAGATCTACAACGAGACAATTACGATGTCAAACAGTATGAGTGTAAGTAGAAATACCTATGGCTTTTATCTTCTTTTTCTTAAATGTCTGCGGTTGAACTTTCCCATTGCACGGTTTCTCCATGCATTGATTATTGATAATAAATGATTGTTGACGTATACCTCAACTTTTATTACACCAGTTGGCACTATGAGACTATCCGTAATTTCCAACACGTAGTATTCGCTAAAATGAAAGTAATGTTTTTTCCTCCTGACACAGAAGAGCACGCTAAATAGAGTAGTGCGCCCTTACCATGCTTACGGTACCTTAGCATTGACCATGTTTACGTAACAGAAATAATCAACAGACTATATCAATAATTTTGTAAAAAAGTATCAATATCACTTAAGCAATTAAGTAAAATTATATATATTTGCTACTGATCCAGGATCTTTCATGCGGATTCATGATGTTCTACTACTTCCGAGACCAGCCCCAACCTTTTTTTCAGACAACGATATTTAAAAAAACAAACAAACAAATAAAACACACACAAAAAATCAACCCTTAACTATATTCCCACCCCTTGGCAAAATCCTTGCACATGATTTTTTTTCTTTGGATGGGTAGCTTGCACGGATCCATGATTTTTTTTTTCCGATGAGGGGGGTTCCAAGGAACATCTATGTCGCCGGGGGGGGGGGGGGGGGGGGGTTTATGATATATATGATGTCAAAACAATTGCCTGTCTGTTTCCCCCTGCATTTTTAAGGGGTTGGTGGGGGGGAGGGGGGGGGGTCAGAGAATGGTATTGAAATCGGGGTTTTTTTTCTTCCGAAAAGGGCGCGGTGTTTGGGATATGGACCTCGCCCCGCCACAAAAAAAGGAAAAAAGAAAAAAGTAATATCTATGCTGTAGTGGGTCGTTTTAAACAAATCATGATCATTTATTTACCGTTATTTTTTTTATATAGTTTTGAAATAGAAATATATGTTGTGTATATGGCCTAAAAGAGGAGAGTCAACTCCCGGTGGGTCTTAATCGATGAAGGGATTGGAGGGGGCACCTATGATACATTTCTTCAAATTAGCAAAATGATAGAGATATTCACTTTGATGTTTATGAATGGAGACGTGTTTTTGTGGGTCGTTGTGATCAACGATCGAGATAGTCTCAAAACTACAAGTTCATATGGTGTCCGGATCGTGCCATTTGGTAAATGCTCAACAGTGCTTTGGGAAAAGCCAAATATACGCCGCCGCGCGGTCACACATCAAGACGTCACGCTAAAAAGATATCTTTTTATGATACGTTGTCGCGCTAACGAAAGTTAACAGAACATGCCATTGCGCTAACACGTTGTCTCGCTGACATTACTTCGCACAACATTCCTTTGCGCTAACACAACTTTGCATAACACAACATCATGCTAATGTAACTTTGCACAATGAATGAGCCGTCGCGTAAACGCAACTTCATATACCGGGAACTGGCTATCACGCTGTCACACAATCCGCCGTCACACTTACACATATATACACACTACACGCCGTCACACAAATTAAAACACCATCGCGCTAACACATCGACATTGTGACAGCGCGACTGCGCGATGGTATAATTTGCGAAGGTGCAAGTGGGCTCTTCTGATCATCTGTTGTCTGTCTGTTTGTTCTTTCGTCCGACTTTTTGTAGAAAGAAATAGCACGTTTATTTCAGTTTCTCTCAATACACAAAGTTTGTGAGAATACACTACTTGTTAACATACTTTTCACTTGGAACCATTTGTTCAAATTGAACTAAACTTGGTACAAAGCTTCCTCATAGGAAGGGAATTCTAAATTGTTAAGATAAACTGACCCCGAGGCTAAACTTTGGTCCCAGAAGGGGTTCAAAGTTCAACACAGGAATACATGAATATAGGGAAAATCTTTAAAAATCGTCTTCTAAAGAACTTTAATGTTAAATTGGTGATACAGTATATAACCATGCAAGTATCCTCATTTATTGCAGTATATAAATTGTTCAAATCTTGACCCATTGGATCAATACTTGGGGCCCCAGGAGGGGTTCAAAATTTAACAGAGGGAATATATGTATATAGGCTAGAATCATCAAATATTACTAGTTGATGCATTGTAGAACATAAAGACTGACCACAAAACATGTCACTGTGACCTACTTTTGGTATTTGCAGATTTTCATTCCGAATTGTATAACATGTATTTCTTGGGAACGTTGAAGGTTAAGATCAACAAACGTTGTCAAATTACGCTTCTTAGGGTATCAAAGTGACCTACTTTTGGTGTTTTATAGTGATTCATAGTCATGCTAATGTCTTAGATATATAGACATATATCCTAGAACCATCAATCTTTTTTAGTTGGCGTACTAGTATCTTACAACTTCAATACAAAACAAGTGTACCCAAACGTAGATCAAAGACACCTACTTTTAGCCTTTTCGATCATTTTTCATCGAGCATTTTTTCATCTTTGACACGTTGAGTGCTTGAATACTAAAATTGGCCAGTTTGTGCAGCATCTTAGAACTCTAAAAGTAAGTTTCCATTATCTACATTTTACATTTTGTTTTATGAATTCCTAACTCTGGAAATGCAAGCATTTTCAAATGAAATTTTCTTTACAATTTTCAGCAAGAGATACAATATTAACTGCTGTTCAGGTGAGCGATTTTGCCTTCTGTGCTTATGTACATTGACATTATGTTCATTTTTTCGGTGGAGTAAGCGAGACAATCCCTTGTCTCGCACGTACGTTATCTTGCACCCCCTTAATCTAATGCCGACATGGTGATCAAAGTAAATCGGATCCGTTTACCAGTGTATTAAAAAAAAAAATGAGATAAAAACTTACTCACAATATGTCCTACTGAGAATATATAGAATTGAGAAAAAAATCTTTTATTCGGTTTCTTGACATCCTAGACTTTAGCTTTTCTATACGAGCGGTTTCAGATTCAACATGGCAGTGTTAGGTCCAATATATGATTGACTGAGGATGCAACTGGCGATATCACTCGAATAAAGCGGTCATTATTCAGGGACCGTCAAGTACTGGAGCACTTAAGTGTATGATATGAGACCAATTACCGAAGTAGACCAGACCTTAATTATATCGTATGAAACAGCGAACGGAAACCTTTTCTAACCCAGGGCACTAACAAGCAGCCAAATGACTTTATTTATTCGTTAAAGGGGGATTTGGACAAAACTACCAAACAGTGCTATATAGATGGCTGTATTTATTTATAATAACCAAGAACCACACTGCCTGATCGATGCAATTTTAGCTCAATAGTATGTTGGTTATGTTATATGCTTATATCTCAAGAAGCTTAACAAAACATTTATCTAATTATTAGAATCTCAAGTAATGATATAGTTGCTGCTACATAATGAAACGTCTTTATGATCAGTTAAAAAGATTTCCTGTTTGCTTCGAATCATTGAAAACGAGAGTTTCAAATGCAGCCAGCTTTATCTCGAATGAAAAATACAAGCTATTTAAAAATCTATTTATTAATATAAATTGTCATTCATAATGCAAGCTTCCGAATGACACTGATGAGTTGGATATCTTGTCCGACTAATTGGGTGAATCAACATCGTAATGAGCCAATGTATATAATAATGTATATACCTTATTCTGTATGTTATTTGTGAATGTGACGAGGTTAATCAATTGATAATTTAACGTTAAAGCTTAACGGGTAGTCCAAAACCAAAATTTTGCAGAAATGAATTCGCATTCTTTTTTAGGCGCTCATATCAATTTAGATCCAAGCTTTGTTGTCTGATCCGCACAAAAATTATGACGGAAATAAATCCTTGCTTCTATAATTGTAGCTTGGAACAGACTAGGGATTTATTAACCAATATTAAAAATGTTGTTGCTTTAAATAAAAAGTGAAAAATACTAACTATAGCAATTTCTCCCGCTGTTACATTTCCCGCAGAATAATTGATAGCAAAAAGTCATTGCTTTCAACTTTTCTTGTCTTCAAGTTTTCAGGCCATAAAACCTCCCTGCTATAAAAAAAAAAATCCAATAAAATAGGAGCAAGAGTTCCCTGTGAACGGAAACACGGAACAAGTATTAAAGTCGATGCTTAAATCATGTACCCCCTCGGCCAAACTATTTTTGGGGAGGAGGAAAAAAAGATGCAGCTATCGCCTTTAAAACAATTTGAAAACGGCATCAAATACGGAATATACACCTCCGCATAATGGCGTGAGTTGCAGCATTTCTTAATTTGACAGTCCTGCTATACAGACCCTTTTAAGCCACGCTCAGAAATCAATAGTAATCCCTGCACCATCTGTGCATTAAGTGCAACTGCAGTGTCTCGGTGCAATTTGCGTGTTGACGATAACAAACCGAGATTTTACCAGAGTACATGTACATGCATATGACCTTCCTGCTGAATGAAAAGACCGACTGTTACGTACTTTTTATTTATAAATAAGCTCACGCCTTGTTTTACCGTTACCAGAAACGCGAAAAACGCTGTTAAAGTGCCCTTCTGAACATGGATTGGGCCTGTAGCAACTATCTTTGATAAGTTTTGATATTGAATTACAACAATACACTTTAGATCTATATTAAGGGTTACGTAATTCTGTGCAATTAACCTCTGTATCAAGATGGTTGCAAATAACCCATCATGCCTTAGGATTTAGAAGTACAAAAATGTCCTTCAAATTAACTTTGGGTAAAAAAAAAAAAGGTAATCTGACTTTGAAATAAATTGCGTCTCATCGAAAGACTATAATATCGAGAAGCCAAAGATGGCAACGAGAAGCTTCTATTCGGCGCCCTCGGCCATCGGTCCTCAAACACTGAAATGCATACTTGTTTATCATACCAGCAGTTGCTATACTGTCTCATTGAAATATCGTGGTGTGTAATGTCACAATAAAGATCCCCAACATAGATCGAAATCTGAGGGTTTCCCCTAAAAAATGGCGACGTTTCGATTTGAATGTTATCAAGTAGGATAGTAGTATCATGCATTGCTTTTAAGTTCTTGTTGTTGCTGATGTTTTATTTGTTTCTTATTACTGACTATCGATTATAAATTAAGGAAGTATTTTTTTCTGATTTCTTTGGCCACTTCTATTCGTAGTCCTTGGAAACGTATCGCCAGATCAAGAAGGGTCAGTTTTCTAACACCGATCGCGAGAGATAAAAGTTGCCAAACCCCGTCAAAATTTCATCCCTGGAAAACCCAACTTGTTTGAAGTTTCCTCAAGAATGTTTGTTTTATTCTTGAGAGACTGCGTTCTTGTTAAGGATTGGAAGTTTTGCAAAACTGCTTAATATTGCACTGAATTTCGAAAATTGTCACACGGCTGGATGTATATTTTGATTTTTGAGTGATATGAATTTTCTGTCGCAGTGAGAACTTTTATCAGACATGTTATAGCGTACATGAATTTTGATGTTCCTGCATCAATGCTCATATGATAAGTTCTCTCTGATTTAAGGAACTTGTGAAGTGCTTTTTTCGGCTTTGTCGTTATTTGAGTTATAGAACCATTTTAATACAAGACCTTGGACTTTCAGTTGGACGTAGCTATCTATTTCTTGCGTCAAAACAAGTTAAAATGACGCGGTTTCAAGCGAAATATGCACCGATTGCGTAGTCTTAGCTCAAGAGCCAGACAAATCTTGTTGATTTCAAAGAGCCATGGCTGAGTGGCTAGCAATGAAATAGACAGGCCTACGTCACATTGCTGTTAGACACGACTACCCAAAGTCCAAGCTCTTGTTAAAATCGTTCTACTCTCAGTGGGCTCAGCCATGCCTCTAATCAGTCTAGTACTTACCATATTTTAACACAGCTCAAACATTCATCTTGTAAACTTAATTAGGCCATAGTAAAAATACAGAGTTTAGACTAATTCTACTAAACACAGGCATTACTGTTCTAAAAATGATTTTTTGAAGATTTTGGTACACATACATCAGTATTTATGTATCTCGAATGTTTAATTGCGTTTTAATCAAACAATAAAAAATCCATAGCAAAAATACTTGTGTTTTATATCATTTTTATAGACATCAATTCAAAGATCGCAAAATATGAATATGTGCCTAATTTGGAATCAAATCGCAAAAATGTGAATCTCAGAAATAACCAGTTGTACAATATACATGTATATCATATGCTAAGTATACATCGCTGAGATTAAAGTTTGAAAAAAGAATATATATTAGATTTTATGCTAGTATATGATAGTCTTTATAGATTTTGAAAGATTTCTTAAACGTCATACTATATGCGCGCATTTGCCGCTTAATTCACTCGTCTTCTTTTTAAATTAATAATCTAGTAACGCGTTATATAAAATTACTTATTCATAATTTTTTTTTCGATTTTAAAATCCAATCACACATGCAAAGAGTTTCTTGTTGGCACGTAAAAGCAAGATGCCGTCATATCCAGGCACGTAGCATCATAGCTGAAGGTCTGTAGCTCCCGGTGTGAAAAAATTCGGATGGACGATAGTAAAATACTGCAATTTACTGCGCACCAAAAAATGCTAGTTTTGGACTGATCAACCTTATTTTTACACGAATTCTGTGGAAAAAAATTATTACCATTAAATTATTCAGTCAATTTACTACTGATATCAGTACTTTACTTGCCTTAAACTTTGAATTCTCTAAACACGCTGACCGATCTCGGAAATTGAAGAATGTTAAATTCACGACGTGATCGAGAGTCGCCATTTTTACACGTAAACAAACTACATTTCTTCACTTGATGGTGTTTAAGGTGGCTCACTACACCTTGAAATATTTTCTCAAACCAGCAGAAAATTACTTGATTGTGATAGATATCACAATGGATAAGAAGTATTTAGGTCAAATAGGCAAAAAATATGCAATATTGGATGAAAAATTACATTTTCAAAAATTTAGTTAAGTAAATATGAACAAAAGCTTCAGACGGAATCGAACTTATGATCTGCGGTTCAGAACCCAATACTTTAACCACTGACCTACGACGATATTCAACCCTGTCGAAGGATATAAACAGTTTAACAAAACATTTAAATCGCCATCTTGTGACGTAGTGTCTTAAAAAGTATAAGTCCAGGTGTAGTGAGGTACCTTAAAAGAATATCAGAGGCAAGTAAAGTGTTCACATCTGTAGTAAAATGTCCGAGAATTTTTTTGGAATTAAATATCTGTATAGAATGTGTTCGGAAATAAGGTTAATCAATCCAAAATTAGCGCATTTTTTGTGCGCCGTAAATTGAAGATTTTTACAATGGGAGGCACTGTAGCTCCCAGGTCGTCCATCCGAATTTTCTTCAGACCGCCCCCCCCCCCCCCCCCACGGATTAGGATTTTCAGGATTTTGGAAAGTAACCTTTTCCCATTTTTTTATGAGTCTGCCCCCCCCCCCCCCTTTTAAAAACGATGCTTCGTGCCTGATATCATTCAGAAGATTAAAAAACAAGTAAAATTTTCTTTATTTTGTTTGACGTCAAATTAGATTTTATCCCGGAGACATCGTGACGCTGGGAACGTTCCCTGGAATAAGACTTCTTAAGCTCTGTGTCCCCCATGATGCAATCTATCCGGACCAAGGACCGTTAATCCGACAACTTCGACCAAGAAACTTCAGAGAGTAGGAGACGATCGTTCCGAAATGTAGTGTAGTCGGGAAAATCCCACGGGACAGTATCTTGATAGACTGTTGCACCTTATTATGCACATCAAAGCTCTTGGAAAAGGTCGTCCAGCATTGATAACGTTATTTACAGCTGTATCACAGGCGATGTATAAAATGCAGACATGGTTCAGACGCAGTTTCTGTATGGTGGTGATTTCTCTCTCTCTCTCTTTTTTATCTGCTTATACATCAAGTATGGTATCGAGCTAGCTTCAGCTGGAGCGGCAACTTTGTCAGCATTTGATTTAACATGCCATGCTTAGAGAAAAATTTCCACCAGCTTTTTTGCTGTTTTTGTTAAAAAAAAACAAAAAAACAAAACAAAACAAAAATAAAAACAAAAACAAAACAAAAAAAAAAAAATGATGGATTCGACCTTCATGGCCTATTTCTTTCAATTTTGAGCTTTTTCCAGCCGAAAGGAAACGGTGTATGAGCTCGAGTTTAAAAGAAAAAAAATGGACATGATTTATTAACATTTATGTTACGATACATTGTGTGAATTACGAGATTCAGTCGATAGCAGATCACTTTTGTTCCCGACTGTGAACTGAACTAGCCGTTCCAAGAATTTATAACATTGCAATGTTTATGCACCATGAAGTGAACTGTGATATCCCAGCCGCTAATAGCTCTCCATTGATCCAATAGATCTTTTGGCGGGGCCTTGGCAAATTTTTATCTGTATATTTTTATTTGCAAGATGCACAGAATTGTTTTTCAAAGAATATGAATAAATATATGCATGTTCTTTATTACCCATAGGAATAAGCGCTATGGTGATTCTATTGGAGGATATTGCGTACCAATTGTCCCGCGTATACAAGCTGTGTTCTGAGTCCTTATTAAATTCATTCTTTGGTATTATCCCCTCTTCAAAAGATGATTTTGTCTCGAATCCTATTGATTCGCACAATGTTAAAGTGAAAGCCGGCGGTATAATTTCATTCAAAGACACAAGAAGTCTCCCAAGAAACAAGACCCAGAAAAGTCTTTCCTCCGATAATATCATCGCTTTTTATTTCGGTATATGGTTTTGCCAGCGTTAGACCGCTGCTTCGAAGAGATTATGTTTGCTAATACACTTTGTAGCATCGATCACGAGAGGTTCCGACTAAAAAGAGACCAGTATAGTCGAAGAATCATTCAATACACAGCTCATAAAACCCTCTTACCAACCAGTGCCGTGGTCCCCCTGAGTAAGTAACGGCATTTGACATGCTTTGTAGCGACAAATTCCTGACGGTTAACGCGCTTGCCGAGCCGGGAGATTTCTAGTAGCTGATAGATAGGATTTTTCCTCGTCATAATTGTGCTCTCTCGGGGAGATGCTCATACAATCGAGTAGGACGTCTTGTTAGAATCAACGACCACTGACGTTAATACGTTCCACCGTCAGTTAAACATTACAGGATCATTATCCTCGGCTCTCTGGATAAACGAAGGAAGCGTCTTTTTTTTTTAAGGTAAGGATATAAATTGAAAGTTTTATCCACAGTGATATTTTTGTAGTAGAGTTATTGAATTTTATGCCATATAGTTACTTGTAACTATAGGTGTAGACTTCGGATTCAGATAAGTTAACCAAGATTTTATTTGATATTGATAAAATTTACCATTGTCAGGATATCGTGAAGAAAAAAAAATAAATAACAATGTATTCATACCTACATAATGACGCAATTTTCTTCTCACAATCGATGGTCTACCATGGGTAAATTAGGTCCCTTTTCAAATCGTTAACAATCGCATTGATCTTAAACACCGAACCAAGATTCTATAGACTCAGAAACTAACAAATGCACGAAAATAGTAGCCGTGAAAGAATTGATTATTCGTTTAGCTATAATATATTCGGTAAACTTAACTTTGAATGGAATTGAAGAGTCTTTAATTTAATAAAACACCTTTGTATGAAAGTGAGAAAAGCAGTGTTTGCCAGAAAGAGCTAAATATACATATGAAAGTGAAAAAAGCACCAACATGAGCTAAATATAATTATAATTTATAAATACGTCGATTTTTTTGGCAAATTAGCGTCAGTTTCATAGATTATAATGATTTTAAATGAAGTCTGACTAAAATAGAAGGGTTTTATTTAGCCGAACAGGTCTGAATTGCTGCATTTTTTTTATTCGGGGGGGGGGGGGATGCTGCGCGTTGATCTGCTCTCATTACATCCTCATCTGTGATCTGAGGTCTCCCTGTTAGGAACGTGGCAATGTAGATTCTCTGACAAGAGGGGCGCCAAGAATGTATCATAAGCCTCTCTTGGTTAAGCTAATGGGTCATTAGTATGTAACATTGTTATTCTTTAACCATGCCCTCATTACCAAGCAATCAGGAATATTAGGATGAGGTGAATTGGGTTTTGGTTTTTTTATTACGATATTACTTGGATACTGAATGACTAGATACTAAATTTTGCTTGCCTCGCTTGCGGTGATGGTTTATCTCACAAATATTTATACATTGCGTAAAGGATAATAAACCCAGTATATGTAGAAGTCGTCGGCTTTCTGCGAGTCTGACCCTTCTTTTTTAATAAAAGAACTGCGGGAAATATTTCTCTTTAATATAATTTCCGTTCTTGTCCGGATATTGGCGTCTTCCTCGTCTCCGTTTCTATTTTCGGTCAGCCTTCTGCAGCTTTTGTTAAACTTAATAAGGCGAATTTGAGGCTTAATTTAGGAGATAGAGGCTTTTGGACACTACGGTGAATGATATCCGGATTACAACACAATTATTTACAGTTCCTTGGATCGCCTCATGGTACCGGAGATGTGGCTTTGTTATTATAGGGCCTATACTTTATTCCTCATATCGGATAGTTTATTTGATTCCCGGCAGTAAATCGGTGGGGTCTTCAAGAGAAAGGTCTAAAATTGGCAAAATATTTTAATTGCTCCATAAAAAGCCTTAAGTTTGCAATATTTTGGTACCATATCCATAGTCAATTCATGCGCAAAAACGATTTGTGTATTTAAAAAAAAAAACCAACTATATAAATTGACCGATCGTCCATTGATTTTATGTAACATTGTACGAGATAATAGTGTAGACTGTGAGATATATAGATAGACCTGCATAAACCGACACCTGCGTAATCAGATTCACCATCTATTTCGAAGTCGCAGGTTATGCATAATCCGATAACCCTTCCACCTTGACGAAAATACCTTTTCTAGCATTATGTTTAGAATTGCTTCACTGTGCAACCCCTCCCAAAAAGTATTAGAAGTAAGCTTTAATATTTATATTAAAAGCAAATCCACCTCAACACCCATACTTATGTTCAAACTGCTAAAATTGAGATCTATTTGTACAAATATGACAATACTTATCTACATGGTATTGTTTATATACTAGTATACTTCCATGGGGAATGTTTTCCTTCATCATCGTTGCTAATTACGTGTAGCTGTTTTATTGGGAAGGCTTGTGTATGTCGTACTACTTTTTCTCGATGTATTGGCTTTATTTAGACATAGTCTATGAAACGACAATTAATGATATCGACCAATATACTATCTAATAAACTGTTACCAGTAAGAGAATTTCAAAAAGTGCAAAATCATCTATATTCCCATGTAAAGAAAACTCATTGATACTTTGTAGAACTACAGAGTAACTGAAAATATAGTAACACACGATTTTTAGTCAAATATGTGCCTCGCTGCAAGAAGATTTGATGGAGCGCCTCTTCACAATCCCTTTCTCAATGCGCTTCATTATGTGGTGCCTTTTCTTTAGTCAATGAATTATTTGTCACGATCTTGGTTTGTGTGAAAATATATGGCAGGATCAGATGTGAGACAAGCAGTTCAAAATACAACCTAGTAGGACATTTGTTTTCGTTTCTTAAACAATGTCTTGTACACTGTACACAGGCTTGGGACTCGTTTTGACGTCATAGGCAGACGACCGTCGTTAGTAATTCGGAACACGTCTGGGGTGATTCTGCTGGTGTAAAAGAGTTAGCATAGTGTCACACGGCGCTGTAGAGATGACCATATTGATGTTCTTTCTGTCCCATTAATTAACAGATTTACTGACTGCTTCTCGCGCGGTTTACGTGTGGAACAAGAGTTGTCATTGAAAATCGAGTGCGGGAAGCAGGCCGTGGATATTCCCCATTGATCCAGGAAAGTGACAGGCCTCTATCTGGTCTCCGGACGATAACTTGTTATTAGTATTGATATATGTAAACCTATTATCAATTACATTTGAAAATAAGTTGTTTACCACCATATGAAGAAAAGACCTACTCCGTGCTATTATAGACGTTTGTGGATGTTGCTGATTAGTCTGTGTTAAGACTTTGTATATATAACTACTGGGGACTTTTTTCCAGGGATTATTTTTAAAAGTCTACACGGATTACTTGAAAAGGATATTGCTGAACTGATCCAAGAATTTTAACAACCCCGACATGGTGAATGACAGTACCTGATTTTTTTTTAAACAAGTGAGTACTAGTATCTTTAAGAAAATAAAGACTCTAGATCAAGAGATCAGTGACCTGGGGTAAGTCATCTTGTCCTTAATATCACCCGTATGTTGGCGTTCAAGTCAAAACTGTGAAAAAATAACAGCCACCAATGCATGTGTACGCATGTAATGTCTCAAAGCGAGAGAAACCGTAGGCTTGGCAATTGAATATATAACTGTTTATTAACACATCATTCTCAAATTATCGTATCGAGTTTTGATACAGAACACGTAATGGGATATCTGGATGTGTTGACAACTTGTAAATAATTCAATATTAGCCGTCAACTACTTTGCTGCTATTTTGTCAATCTCTACAAGGCAGAATCAGAGGCGATCGCGGTAAGTTTCTGGGGTTGGTTTTCTTTCTGTACGGGTATGATTTATCTAACTTTAAGAAGGCTAGATTGTCGTAGCCATTTTTATACCGTATTGATCTCCTTTAGAAAAAGATCTATGTATAAAGATATTAGGAAATGCTTAAACGTAAAAGATAATATACACATGTGTATGGAATTCTTTTTTAAAAGCTTAAACTTAAGAGCTAAAAGGTATGGAATTTTTCTTTACAAAAATGATAGTTAATAACAAATTATATCTTAAAATTTAAGGGAAATCTGACGGGTATTTTGTTGACCACCTAGACTTTCGACAACTAGTAGTGCTTTGATTTCATTTACAGTGGTCTATTGGGGGGGGGGGGGGTTGTTATAATTATTAATATTTAATAACAATTCTGTCAGTTGCCCATACCAAATGTCGTTTGTAGATATATATTTATTTATCTGTTACTGCAAATTGATTATAGTTACGTAAAGAGGCCAGGTTTTAGCCAAAGAAGCTGAGAAATTTTTAAGCGTGAAAAATGAAAAATATCTTATAAATATGGTAACTTGAAAATTTAATTATTTGCATTATTCCTTCAATATTCACAGACATTCCTTGTCCTTTTATTGCTATACAGCCTATACAACAGAGCCACATTATGTAAAGATCAGATGACGATGAAGATAAGATTGACATTTTTTAACCAATTCAGTTGATTTTGAAAGTTCCACTTATGATTATAGAGCGATTCCTACATAATAATTATTAGCATAGCATAAGTGACTAAAAAAGGAATCACATCGTTAATTTATACGAGATCTAATAAAAACAACAACATACACATCGGTGGATAACTTTGAAGATCAATTTCATATTTTTCTTTATCATCTTCGATTTTTTTCCAGAGCCCCCCCCCTTTTTTCATATTGAATAAAATCAGCACACGTTACTTACATTAAGATGCAATAAACTGATCTCGGCATTCAATATGTCACATTTGTCGTTTTGAAAAGATGGAAATTTGCCCATAATCACGCTTTTATCTGCTTTGTTAATGTGAGTATTTTTCCCTCAGTTAGAGTGTTCGAAGGTGACAAGTGTTCGCAGATGGACCCCGGAAGTACGCTAGTTCTGCAATAATGTTTGATTACAAGTTCAATGCGAACAGACGATCATTAGTTATTCTAGTTTCCTAAGACTGTGGCCTATTTATTTGTGATTTTATGTTATATTATATACCGGTTTTATATATAAGGGTATACCGGTTTATAGAAAATGCCATGTTTTTAGCAACTGTTCTACCTGATATACAATATATTTTATTTGATAGAAAATACATGCATTCAATTAAAATATACAACATGTACAACATGACAATTAAATTAGTTAATACTCATATTGTATATTTTATTTGATAAAAATAAAACTGGTATATATCAGCAAGACCACGGCATACTTGTGCGGCAATTGCATAATACATTTACCACCTGGTATATATTTATGTAAAATGGGGCATCAATAGAGTTAATAATGGTATAGAGACATATCTTTTGAAGTCGATAAATCACGCTTATATGACAACAGATTATTGTGTATCTAGTTATCTGGATTAAATTAGATTAAAAGAGAGAGAGAGGGGGGGGGGGGTTCACGATTTATCGACTTTTACTTTCACCATTCAATTAAGTGCGTTAAGGGTGGAGTACCAAGTAAACAGTCTGAAAGTTTCACATCTCAGAATTGTTAGTTGAGAACCAACTATGTATCAGATAAGGTAGTGTCATCAGTGCTTAAACCAGCATGGAACATGCTGCATGGTGTAAAGTGTTTTTCATAATATATGTACACGTATATATATCTAATCGATCTTAGGCGATTTTCACACAATTGTTTACAACTGTACCTATATATACATATATGCACATTTCTTATCAAAAGTGAAGAATCATATTTCTATCGAATTTAACTTTTTAAGTTAAAATGAGACACTTAAGTTAATATCACCATGGAAAAGTTAATCATTTTTGTATACTTATAAAAACATGTGACCACCTTTTAAAATGTTCAATAATGCAGTATTTGGTCATAAAGGCTTTTATCAAGAAAATTGTTTAAAAAAAAAAGAAATCGGTAAAATCAACCGGTTTTGAAATCATGACTGTCCTGTCTTACTGTTCTTTGACAAAATACTAGTAACTTTTGGAAACAAGTTAAACTCATTTAATGAGTTCACAAATAATTTTATCAGCAACAAAAAGCAACATTATATTGAAACTTATACCAATACAACAAATATGCAAACAATAACAGGAATCGAGCTTTGTTTACAAAACACAAAATTCTTACCTCCGTAACTCGCTTGTGACTCTATATTTGACTTTCAAATTTTGATAAAGCATTAAAAACATTCATACTGACCATTCTAGACATTAAAAATGAAAAAAATATATTTTGAAAAATAAATTTGAGCTCAGACCGTGCCTAAGTCCCTTTAATCATCTGAATTACTTGCCTAACAACATGAATAATAATAGAAGATAAAAAAGGAACTTATAAAAATGGTTCATTTAGAACCATTTTAACAGGTGCTTGGACTTTGGGTAGTTGTGTTAAATAAATAGTGCCTGTTTGGAAGGGTAACAGTTGAAATTGACATCCCGAGGAAACCATTGTCAACCGACGCGAAGCGGAGGTTGACAATGGTTTTCGAGGGGTGTCAATTTCAACTGTTATCCTCCCAAACAGGCACTATTTATTTTATTATACTGAATGGCTTAATTTTAGAGACTTTTTAAAATGCTTTTTATATAGAAATAACGTGAATTCCACGGCGAACCGTACGCGCATAATTTACGCGCATGTAACAATTCGTTGTGTTACCCGTTGCTAAGTGTGTTGCTAACGCTGAAGGTAATAGAACGGATTATCAACTGCGTCTACACCAATCAGATTTCAGTATTTAACATGAAAGTATAATAATGTGACATACATGTGGGTGTGTCAATTTTATTGCTGTCGAATCAGCCATGGCTCGTTAAAAATCAACAGGATTTGTCTGGCTTTTGAGCTATAAGACTACGCAATCTGTGCATACATTTCACTTGAAACCAGCGTCATTTTTTAACTTACTTTGATGCAAGAAAAGGATAGTTACATCCTACCAAAAGTCCAAGGTCTTGTTAAAGTGGTTTTAATTGTAACGTATATTTCGAGAGAAAGTGCGCCAACAAAAGTCGATTTTTGGTATTTTTGCCTCATGAAAAATGAACGTTAATATAATTCTAAAGAAAAACATTAGATAATGTAAATGTATACATGGGACTTATATGTACTAACACTATCGGAAAAATCTGAAGGTTTTGGAAATGTGCGCATGTAAGGAATTACATCAAATGTTTATTTTGAAAGCCGCGCGGGTCTATAATCAAATTCCGTTTGTGGAAAGAATTGCGATGTATGTTGATTTTCGTGACTTGAAAGCCAGTCAGACCATAAAAACGTCTTGCTACATAATTATAATGTGTTTTATCCAACAAAACTTAATTACACCAGAATGGGTGACAATTCTTGGAACTGAAATATGCAAACGAAATGTGTAGTACATACCGGTATATTTAAAAAGAGTGATGCATTAGCATCAAAGTCTCATAAACCTAAGATATATCACACCAAATAAAGCAGGTCTATAATGAGCAGATAACAAAAGGGTTGTAAAACTACAAAGAAACACAAAATTGACTGGATACCCAGATTATTTCGATGAAAGTTTTGCCGAAATTAGATCACGTGATCATGGCGAGAAGAATTCCGCCTGAACACCCGTTTTTGTCAATCTGTTGATTGTCATTTGACAATCGTTAGACACTTACATATGGTGTCTGTGCATATCTGAGGGAGCCGGACACAGTTGCTTTCCATTTTGACGGGTTTCTGCCCAATCGGTTTTTAGAACGCAGTTCGCAGTTCGCAATTGAATAGTGAACTGTTCGCAATTCAAAATTTAGAATTCATATTTGGGGCCCGAAATTTTCAGGGACATCTAGAGAAACTCGTCGTATACTAATACTATGATGTAATTATTATATTCTTTAAGCCGTTATGACAGTGTTTATCGTTTTTATGGTAACATTTTTTATTTCATCTCGCTGATCTTAAATTTTAAAAAGCAAATAAAATATGTATATCATACTAAAGTCAATATTTGGTTCCTTTCTGTGGCATTTGAGTAAAATATAGACAGCACTTGCATAGCGACATAATTTAACCCACCAATCAGCTAGTATATGCAATTTATAGAAAAGTTTTATTACATGCAGTTTCTGTTGTATTCTATCTGTCTCTCAGTATAATATGGCGGTAAAGGTCTGTTTGTTTCCGTTCATGCCCTGTGAGAACAACATCAAATAGATTTGCAACAGCGGTAGATATACCAGTCTCGTACGGCCGGCTAGGGGCCATGATGGTCAGATTTATCAAGTCTTAATGGCGAGAGGAATGGAAGTATCTGTTCCACGTCAGGATCAGGGGAAATCTTGACGAACTAAGACAGTTGACCGCCACCACCCACCTAGCCCCCTCCCCCCCCCCCCCCCTACACACACAGACACAAACACGTATATCCTTATAGCACAATGAAGAAAATTAAGACAATGACGATGAGGATGAGGAGGAGGAGGAGGAAGAAGAAAATCTGCCTGATTTGATTTATTTGGTGTAATGAACTCTGATTTGAGGTTAATTATAATCAGCTGAGGGCGAGCGGCATTTCAGCGTCATCGCACGTACACGGACTGTATGGAATCGCAATAAGTCATTCTTAGTACGACCAATAGATTTAATGGGCAGAATTTCGTTTGATGATACTATGGTGGCATTTCCTACTGGAGAAGACAAATTCAGAGGCAGTTGAATAATTTATGAAAGGGAATTTCAAAGAGAGAGAAATTAAATTGCTAAGGCATTGTGTTTCACAATATCCCCGGGCTTGCTTGGCCTGTATTTAGAATTTATGTAGATGTTCACTGTCATGGCCTAAGAAGCCTGTCAATACATATTTATCAGGTCGTGTGAATTAACTTCTAAGGTCGACATCAGCAATAAACGGCGAGGAAAGTGCGTCAAAAGCGCGGATACACATACTTTCCTCTGTGTTTCCTCTTGTAAACATTTTATCGAAGTGAAGAAAAACAACCCTACATCCCCTTCACATCACACTCTCCACTTCCTTCGCTCTCCACAGCGAAACACACTCATGATTAAAGCTTGTGTATATTTAGCAGAAATTAATGTCACCGAAAAACCTGAGTGACGAGTTGTTTATAGCGGGCCCATCCATTCACCTTCTGAAAGGCTGTTAATTAAGACTCGGGGAGAGGGAAAGGTCACAACTGGAGAAGTGGCGAGCTCGTCGTGGACATTGGTCAGCGAAATTCAGCGGATTTCCACGCGTTATGTAACCAGGCCGACTAAAGGTGATCCAGGTGATACACAGGTAAGTCAGCTGTCTGTCTCCCAGCGCCAGGAAACTGTCTGGGATGTGTAGAATTCTCAGGACCGGATCAACAGGGCAAGGTAAGTCCCGCGGGATAAGTCCGGGGAGACGGATATTGAATGCCGAGTGAACTTTGATGGGGATTATTAAGTTGTCATGCCGGTGCTAATATCTGCAGTGTTTTTTCCCGTTATTTTTTTTTTAGCAATTAGTGCTAAATGATGGATTTCTTTTATTGTTTTTCTTCAGAAAATTGTCTGGGGGTGTTCAAATGGATTAACACGTCTTCATTTAATTTCTTTTTTATTGGTATTGCACTAATATACTCGTAATCTGTTGCTTATTATCTGCACTTATCGTTTCTAAAACCGATAAACACCGTCTTAGTTAATGATTTATGAGTCGTTTGCATTTTTTAACTGTTCGCCGACCGAATTTCCATTTTTAAACTGTAGCGACAAAAATACAAGTGTTTCAATTTCAACCAAATATAGAATGCATTATTAATTATGTAAATTTCCGTAAGCATATATCCATATTTATTAGAAAGTGGGCTTCACTTATGTTTTCGTTTGACAAGCAACATTAACATCTAAGATGTTCAATGTAAAATTTAGCTGCCAAGAATTACATTAATTAAGCTAACTCTCTCTCTCTCTCTCTCTCTCTCTCTCTCTCTCTCTCTCATGTTCTTGTTGTTCAATGCACATGATTGGCCATTGATTTGTCATGATTTAACACTTAATCCCGGTCCGTGACGTCAATACGTTTATAGATATATTATTATAATATTTTTTTCGAAACTTCCGAATGCGAACAAAGCACCGACTGTAATAGCACATACCATCGTAAATTTTATATGTTCACTGGATCGAAAAGTCAATGGGTTTGAAAATAGATTCAAACTTTGGCACTGTCATTACCGTGCCTTTAGCCTCGGGCGACGTCAACTAACTTGTATTAACACACTGATTAAGGGAATCGATCGGATCCGCCGGTTTGTGTCTCCGTCGATCCGGCCTCGCTTGTTGTTATAGACAGCCGATTTTATAAATTGTGTGTAATTTGAACGACTTGCGTTTTTATTAAGAAGGATTAAATGTTTCCCGTATCTCTCTCAACCAAGTCGAACCCTATTGAAAGGGAACAAACAAAACTTTGCTGACGTCTTATATATACTGAATAGTGTACCTCCAAAGTACAGGGCAGACTGTTACCTATATAACACAGACCAAGCAGTAGGCTTGTTTTGTTTATTATCTCACTAACGATATTTTCCTTCATACTGAAATTAGTTATCAAGCTTAAAAGGACTGGAGTCATGCCAATGTCTACCGGGGTCTGATTGTTTTAAGTTGATGAGAGAGAGAGAGAGAGAGAGAGAGAGAGAGAGAGAGAGATGAATGGTTTATGGTATACATATATGTAGTAACCTACACAACAAATCAATGTTTATATTTTAGTGTATATTCTATACGTTTTCTTCCTCCTAAACTTTACATATTGAGGTACAACGGGTTTACTCTAACTCTCGATATATTAAGGGAGGTCGGTTTAGCTCGGGATAAATTGAGGGAGTTAGGGTTACATGTAGCTCTCGATATGCTGGGGAGGTAATGTTATCAACTGATATATTGAGGGAGGTAGGGTTAGCTCTCGATATATTGAGGGAGCTCAGGTAAACTCTTGATATATTGAGGGAGTTAGGGTTAGTTCTTGATATATTGAGGGAGTTAGGGTTAGCTCGATGTATTGAGGGAGTTAGGGTTAGCTCACGATATATTGAGGGAGGTAGGGTTAGCTCTCGATATATTGAGGAAGTTAGGGTTAGCTCTTGATAAATTGAGGGAGTTAGGGTTAGCTCTTGATATATTGAGGGAGTTATGGTTAGCTCTTGATATATTGAGGGAGTTAGGGTTAGCTCTCGATATATTGAGGGAGTTAGGGTTAGCTCGATGTATTGAGGGAGTTTGGGTTAGCTCTTGATATATTGAGGGAGTTAGGGTTAGCTCTCGGTATTTCGAGGGAGTTTGGGTTAGCTTTTGATATATTGGGGAGGTAATGTTATCTCTTCTTCACATATTTAGAGAGATGGGGTTAGCTCTTGATATAATGAGTCTCGATATTTTCAGTAAGGGAGGGTTTTCTCGCGATTATTGAGGGAGTTAAGGTTATCTCTCCTAGTCGATATTTAAGGGAGAAAGGGTTATCTCTCGATATACTAGTATTGAGGGAGGCGGGATTAACTTTTGTAATATTTATGGAGGAAGAGTTATCTCTAAATACTATTGAGAGATGCGTGGTTAGCTCTAGATATATCGAGGGGGGGGGGGGGGGGGGTAGGATAAGTTCTCTGTATATTGAGGGAGGTTGGGCTAGCTCTTAATATATTGACAATGGAAGGTTAGTATCGGTATATACTGTATATAGGAAGTAGGGTTAGATAAAAATTCAAAGATATTGTATATAATGAATATTGAACAGTCGCTAAACCTGCATTATACTGTTAAGTAAATTTGTATTGGGTACTCGGTTGATTTATATGATTAAATTATTGATTCGTTAGTTGTTTGGAAATTCAGTAGCATGACGAGCAACTGGCTGTAACAACTGCAGCTGAGTGTGAAACGGTTCTTTAACCAATGATCATGTCTTGCAAAATGGACTTTGATTTCTTGAGGGTCTGGTTACCATTTTATTAGTGACAACCTCTTGTCGATGATAGTTATAATTAGCTCGACATTTTTTTTTTAAATTTCGATTGTAAAACGTTGTCGTTTAATTTTCATCGTATAGAAAAATTTCGCCAAATGCATTGATGAATATTAAGCTTCATATTACACTCAAACTGCAAGTACGTATATTACACAGACACATCACATTATTTAGGTGTGGGGTGATTATATATTTGTTCATTACCAGAAAAATAGATAACGTTAGGTACCAGCGTTACGCATCTGTTGAAATTTCCTTGTAATTTTATGTTTGTATATGGGCACATTTTCTGTTAGTAAATATATGACGTGTCAGGCAATGAATAGAACAATCAAGACATGTTCTAAATCCTATTAATTATGATTACTTTCGCTTCATGAAATACTGGTATATAAACTTGTTTTAGATTTATATATAAAGGGTTCACGTGATAGAATACGTCATCACTTTGCATACATTGGAGAACTGACATTTATTGTCAAAACATCCAAGCATTGTTATCTAACCGAATTCAAAACGCAATTCGTTTTTCTGATTCACCAGAACGAAATTTATTCAAATGACATTTAAATCTTTGAATAGTTCTAGGATTGTACTTTTGCAAGAATCCCTCAAACCAGGAACAGAAACCATTAAAATTTTCTATGCTAGTTTCAGTTTTATTTCAATATCATTTTTATACTAGTTTCCAGTCAGTCTAGAAGCAGAAATCATGGTCATTCTGGAAACAGAAATCATATTCAGACCCAAACAATGTACAATAAACATACTTGTAGCCAGATTTGTTATATCAACAGACACATAACATCATTTCTGAAAGGGGAAGACAGACTTATCCGAAGGGGGGGGGGGGTGTGCGTAACATGTACAACTTTTATTTTAATTATCAATTTGGTAATAAACCATATATAGTTCTTTATGTCCTCCCAGAAAAAGTGGGAGGGCCAGCCCCTTCACAATAATTTTTTTTTATGTAAATTTAAGAATTTAACTACTCCCTCCCTTCCGATGCTACGTGCCAGATCAAACATTTCCTTTCTTGAGCTTCCGACCGTGGATGGTTTAAATGTTTATTCTATATATCTATATGTATTCGGAAAGGAAAAAATCCGTGATTTACATCCGTGGTCGGGACTGACCGTCAGGGGAATGACCCCGATAAGAATTGATCACTAGGTACACCTGCGAACGTATGGACACGTGGACTCTGAGCGGGGTAGTTGTCCTTGTTTACAGGGCCTGCAAACAATCCGGCTTCAGACATGTACATACCAGCCATTCACCTAAGATTAAATGCATATTGTCACAACCCATATTAAAATTAAATTATCTCCTGGTATCTTTTATTCACGGAATTTTATAGTTCACGTTTGGTTATATATAAGAAGTTATTTTGGGGAATTTTATTGTATCTAAATAATTGTTGGGTGACAATAGTGCCTATTTACGAATGCCCGCCTTCGCATATCAATGAGGTACTAAATGCAAAATAATCTTTAATAAAAGTCGGGTTCTGTCATCTAAGGTTTACGAATTGTCATGTGAGTAATCGTGGAATCCAGTTTATGGTTGAACGTGTGAATTTTAAACGATTCCGTTGCTTTTGTTAGATTTTCTATTAATGCACAAAAATTAGCACATCGGCGACTTCACAAAAATATCATGCATATATATATACAGCTAGTGTTTAACATAGAGGAAGTGAAATAGATTGTAAATCTGCATTTACCAAGAATTTAAAAGCAATATGATTTTTTTTTATAGAAAACTTGCCTTCCTCCTCCTTAACAGAGATCGGCCTATATTAATTGGTCTACTTTGTTTGTCTATATAGTATATCTTTATGAACGCGGTTGAATGCACTGTCCTTCCTTGTGAGCATATAAATAGCTGCGCTGTATTGAAATCGGAGATTTGGGTCTTTGGAGTCAGACTGTATCTGAGAGAATTCGGTTAAGGTATATACTTCTGCAATCGGTGGATGTCGCACCTTATTTTGCACCTTATTTTTTTTCATTTTTTGCTAAACTCTATGCATTTATTACATTCATAAAAGAAAGATGATAGCAGTTTTGTCCGTTCACATCGATGTTAATAATGAAACTATTTGTAACTCCAAGATTAAAAATTGCCTTCAATGAAACTTTATTTTCAAGAGAATAAGTGAACATGGTAATTATCTTATTTATACAACTCAATATCCAAAGAACTGTGGCCATGAAGGGAAAACTTAGACCCCAACCAAAAGATTAATTTATTTAAATACCAATACTTAATGCGCTTTAACATGTGCTTGCATGCTCCTGTGGAGAATGACATGCAAGAAAACCGACTTGCTTGTTATCTAGTTTGAAGAAAAAAAACCAAACTCAATGTGATTCATCCTGCTTAATCAGAAACAAGTGTTTTCCTACAAATGCACAATGTATCATACAATACACACTTGATCAATATAAGAGTCAGTGTACATATTTGTTTTGTCAATTAGTAATCAAAGCGTGATTAAACGATCCGGACGAAGTGCCAATTTTAAACGATTTTATCTTAAGTTTGTTTTGTGTTATAACGTTTATTTACGAATGCTGTCAGCAGATGGGTTGCAATTTGTTAAGTATATTATTAACGTTTTCCACATTTTCTCTAAAAAATTATCATTCAACGTGCAGGAATTGATGCAATATTTTTTCTCTAATGTTCTGCGTTTTTTCTTCTTTTCGTTCTAGCTCAGGAATAACTTGAACATTCAACATGGCGGATATTATTCACAAAATATTCGGCCAAAAGCATAGCAGCAAACACTCCTCGGACAGCTCCAAGGGTGAGGGCGAGGGGTACAGCAAGCACCAGGCTGAATTCTGTAAGTATCGAGACTGCTTGGCCGATTTATCGTCTGATCCAGGGATGTATATATCCGTGTCTAGATAATGTCTGATCATTCTATGCGCTTTCCATGGCCAAACATGTCTCTTGATCTTTGTAAAAAAGAAAAAATCAAACATTATTATCGATTGATCGCTTAATTTTTGTCTACGATCCTTTCTTTTTTTTTCTTTGTCTGTCATATCATTTTAACTTGTCATTTTCATCGCATCCTTTGATTGTACAATTAATTACACAGTTATTCATGTTCTGTGAGATTCAGGCAAGGTTAAAGGTCAAGGTCGTCCTAGCTATTATAGCAAGGTTTCATCTTGTATCGCGGTAGGCGGGGGTCTTTTCACGTATGTCTCAAAGCAAAAATGATAACCAAGATCAACACAATATGTGTATGCCAATCAAACCTCTTTTCCCAAAGACCAAATGTTTCAAAAAACTTTGATATATTTTGCTTTTGAATGCATTTAATTCTTATTGTATATGGGACTAAAACTGTATGCACACGAAACATATTATTATGCCCTGGTCTATATTTGCATTGGATTTGCTCTTTAGAATTTCTTACGTTTTATAAGAGGAATAGATTTCAAGCCAGAATTGACGTAGATAACACTGAAATTGCTGATAAAGAATGTTTTATTTTATTTGATTTCTTCGAGTCCCACTTTGTTTACTTCTGTAGATATATACGCTCTTTTTAGGGACTGCATATGCAGAATCAGAAGTTTGTCAATATTTGCATTGTCCTTTGGAGGGGGGATTTCACTGTCTCTCAAGGACCTCCTTGTAGGACAGTTGTTTACTTACTTATATACAAGTGCACATGTTCAAAGTATTTCTAAGTTGGTGTCATTAACTTGAGTTACGACGACTAAGAGCGTTATCCTGCACGGGGTTTAAACCAAACAGCTCTACTCGCCTCAGCCAAGTTACATAGTCTTTTGTTTTCGTTGGTGTGTTAAACACACGGTACGGCTAATTCGACAGATTTAGCGGACTTTAATGAAACTACCGTATACTAGTATATCTGCGACATATATTAAGTTTTTTTCCAGCTGATTAGCCGATTATAATATACCCTGGTGGTTAATAACATATTTGAAGAAGTAAAGAAAAATAGCAAGCTGCATAATCTGGTTTGTTTGTGAGTAGACCTTGGGAGTTGTGGTAGCCTAGTTCATAGTCGGATGTTGGAATGAGAATTTCTGAGAATTTGTTGTGTTAATTCCGTGATATCATTGCCAGCATGAGTAAAGGGAAGGATAAAACTTTCTCCTGTAAGTATTTTTGTTTGTTTGAATCGTTGCATATTGCTGACTTTCGTATCAAAAATTAGATCTGAATATTATTAGTGTAATCTATTTGCGCCTTTTCCCCCTTCCTCTCTCATTTGCACGATTTGAAAAAAAATGTTGGAATTTTGCACACGGATCCATGTTTAAAATTAAGCTACCTTTGGTTTATTTGTTCGTCCAAGAATTGATTTTTTTTTTCAATCGTAAGTTGACTAGACTCATGTTTGAGTCGCGCACACATGATCGCTGACCATTTCATGTTTAAGGGAGAGCAGTCAGAATTGTAAAATTACATAGCTTCAAGTCTGAAAAAAAATATATAAAACCAATTATGTTTTTAATGTCTATATATATAAGTATATGTGAGTTTCTAATAACTCAAAAATTCTGTTAAAAGGGGGCGGGGGGGGGGGGGCGCGAAGAAGAAAAAAAGGTAGAACGGACACCCTTAAAAAATAACTCCATCTTCATCGATGACAGATTTTTTGCTTTGGCACTGGATATAAATGTAAGACAGTCTGTAGTAATCTATGTGAAATCTCGTGACCTTCACATTGATTCCTCCCAAAAAATACTCCAAAGGTTGTACAAAAGCAGACACACAAAATCGCTGGCTTCTTCTTTATTTCTTGGACAAGGGTGACCGTCTGTGAATACTTAATTATATCTCTGTTCGACATCTGTCTTTTAATCAACCTATACAAGACTCAATAGCTGTACACAGGTCGTCCCTGTCTTATATATGTGTTGTAAAGGCAGATTACGGCTGAAAACAGCATGGTTTTGGCATACCATGTTTTGGGGGGTTTGTGTTTCGCTTCGAACATTTTTTCTGGTTAAAACAAAAATGCAAACCGTATTATTCTGTCTTTAGTGTAAAAATAGTATGCGCTTAGTGTGCACGGATATGCCTGATCAATCAGAAAGTCATGGGGCATCAATTAACATTTAGAAGTCAAAATTCTGTTCCAAATATAAACTCCAATGCAGACGTGCATGTCATACCAAGTAATTGGGCCTGATAAACGTTCGTCTAATTTCTCACTATAGGCGTTCGTTTTCTGGGTGTATGTAATCAGCCGAGTGTCTGTGGGGCACAGCTTGAGAAATCTGATCTCCGCGGTCATTTCTTCCACAGAGTAACTAACCAGTGACGCGGCTTTTGGCCATCATTCTGCTGTCATTCATGTTAGAGACCATAAGAATGTCGGTTCCACATGACTGAACTAAGATGCAATTTTTAGGCATAGGCTAACGTGTATACCGTAATTTAAAGGCTAAAAATATCTCCTCGACTAAGGGCGGAGGAATATAGTTTTTCCCATGTTTAACAAAGAAAAGTTGGAAATTTAAGTGAATTGTGAAAATATAACTTGACGTCTGGGTCGACAATCGAAAAATGGATTTCTTTTTCGATTTGTTTGACTCGGAGAAAAAGAGAAGGGCGAATACAGACCCCCGGTTAAGGACGGGGAGTGGAGGGGAGCTCCCCCCACTCAGGAGGGAACGGGGGCACCATGTGCTTAGTTTCAGAAGGTATGATAGTAACAGGGAATCGAACAGGATCCGGGACGAGCGGATGCGCCGGGAACTTCATCGTCTGTATCTGTGGAACGGTAGGTTGTCCTGTCTAAAATAGGCCCTCTTTCGCTAAATATAGATGTCTGATGGTAAAAATAACACTACCAAAGAGTCGTGTTTATCCAAGCATCTAAAGACTTTTAAAACGTGTATTGATGTATGAAGCCTGTATGTGTGTGCCCGAGTTTGGGGTATTTCTAGGGGACCTTGGTTTTGTTTTTCGCATTATTTCTCCCCTTTCCGTCATAAACATATGTACAGAATATATATATATATAGGTTGCCCATAAAAAATGTCATAGAAATACAATAACTACAACTGTTCGAAATGTTAAAGGAATACGATTATTATAGAACTGCTTGAAATGTTATAGGTAGAACTGTTCTTTCATTATTGGCCATTGGTTTTTGAATGCTGTTCGACTCGGGTTAATTTTTGAGTCGCCACACGTAAACAGGGGGTAGAGTGACTAGAGTCCTATCCTTTGGTCTGGTTGACGAACAATCCGCGAAATTATGGGTGGGTCCATAGATTCTGCTTGAAAAATATCCTGATGCTTAGCCTGGTACTGCCTTTTTCATGGTGTGGCCTGTGGGTGACAGGTCAATCAGAATGATCAATCACCAGGCATATTTTCTGTAACTACAATCATGCAAAGTTTTACCATTAAAGTGTCAAAATTGGGTAAGAAGTAGGATGCAATTTACAACATCTATGCCTTAATTTGTGCATTAAATATCGGGGCACACTGATCATCTAGAATAAATAATCGTGTTTGAAGGAGGGGCTGCAAACGTAAGCACATTTGTTGCATGTGATGAAATACCCGGAAACAAAATTTCCAAATCGGAACAAATAGTACAGTGTCCTCAGTATTTTGCACAGTTACTCTCACCCCCCCCCCCTTCCTCCTTTATACTGATATTTTTTCGGGGATATGAATTATGTCTATAAATATTACATTTATATCAGTTTCGCCGGATTGATATAGGTTGCACATTTCTTATGTCTGAAAGATTGTACCCCTTTATAATTTATCAATGTAAGATGTATGCCAATCTCTATAAAAGCGTAACAAAGCATCCCTCGATAGACCGGGAATCCTCTTATTTTGATGAGATTAGCCTAGATATGGGGATAGTAAAAATTAAGGGGAGGGGTTAGTATATCACTTAATATAATTTTTATTTCTAATAAATCTATTAATCCACCCCCAGACAAATAAGAGATAATTTTGAATAATGGAAAAGGATAAGACAACGGTTATCATTATAAGATTAACAGTATGGACCAGCTTGACCATTACTTTTATTTATTTCAGGTGCATGTTTGATGTCGCGTTTATCGTGAAAGTGTGTGTGTGTGTGTGGGGGGGGGGGGGGGGGTAGTCAACATTTCTGTTGATGGGTTAATTAAGTAAAGACACAAAACGGTATTTGCCATAAATGATTTGTCCAGTGAACTTTATGGTTGATGAATTATTATTTATTGCATTGTGTCTCTAAAATACATGTATATTACGTCATCCTTGAAAATCTCTCAAATTCTCGTGAGATCTTAAATCAAACCAGACGAAAAATGGTGGTAAAAGTTCGAAGGCGGCAAATTTTGAGACTGGTTGTAACAACAAAATGACTCAAGATTACGAACCGTTACCAGAAAGTATGTATAAGGGTATTATACATTTATAGTAGACAATTGTGATTTGAATAGCTTAAATATAGTTAAGTTACATAACAGGGACATCTCCGAGGCATGGATGAATAATTTCAATAACGTCTTTTGACTCTTTACGGTTGAAGTTATATAATTTAAGAAGGATCTTATCATAGAGGTTCATGTTTTTTTTATGTATTTACACGGCCCGGGCTATCATTAATGATATCCAGTTTGGTTGTAGAATTAAATATAGGCCCATAAATGAAATCGTGTCCACTCCTTTTAGGCCACGTCTCGCTTGAGCCGGGTCGGGTCGTTTTTACACCAAAAGGTCCAAACCACAAAAACAGTCTCTCTTATGTTGATAAACGTAAATTCCTGTGTGGAGAGGGTATGTGGTACGTCTAACTCATGATACCCATTAAAGCCTAGGCGTGCACTTTACAACATTGAATTAGGAAAAGTTTGTTTTTCTTTCCATTCAAAATTTAAGTGATAAGAGTGACTTTATTGTAACATATATGTCGAATTGGGTTACTTATGCTTTTTTTACCCACATTTAACGTTCTTTTTACCCCATATATTTAAAATTTGTACTTCATCAGTGGAAATATGCGTTTAAACCCCTTAGGGAACCCCTGACATAAATAAATTGAGCACCATCATGGCGACTTTTATTCATCCGCGCGCGATGTAGTTCCTGGTATTTATCGCCAATATTATTTTACTGATTTTGCATCTGACTTGTTTATGTTTACAGATTTTTAGTTTACTTGTTTACATTGTCTTCTACTCGATAATCATTTGGATTGTAAGAAGTATTGCATATAATTCGGATTGTGAGTTAGGAGAGAGGAGGAATTTTGTTTTTAGTTCATGGACGGTCGAAACAAGTTGGATTCTAAGAAGGTGATATATATCGATAAACAAGAGCAATTTTTCCCGTTTGTGTAATTTTCTTATACGTTTTGACACAATGGGAAATGCTGCTACAGCTAAAAAGGGAGACCCAGCTGAAAACGGTAGGTTTATCGTATATATTTTAGTGAATTAGTCGACAAATGCCAGGCTTGGCTAAATTTAGCAGTAGAATCTAAATATAGAGGTGTTATTGAGTATTATTTGACATTTTTTCATATTTAACATTGAATGATAGTAATCAATATGGGAAAAGCGTCGGTTGTACGATATGACATTGATCAGAGTACAAATCATTACTCAAGAAATGCAAGACCCAAATTTATTATGTTAAGTAGTTGAAGTTCTATTATCATTGAAGCTGGCATCAAGCTGGCACCGGTTACTAGCTGTGTATTATCTCAATAGAAGCCAGGAGCAGGCACTTCAGAGAAGTCATTAAGAAATAAGTGTAGCTGGTCAGTAATGCACAATCTGATTGTGTAGTAAATGTATGCAGGGGAGGGACTTGAACTTTTGGATGTGTTAGGATATCCTGCTGAACAGCTGAACAATAGTTACATAGAGAAAAGTGTTGTGTTGTGTATGTGGGTAGATAATCAGAGCTTACATGGAAAGTCTGATAACATTGGTGGTTGAATATTATTGCAATATTCAGTAGCCTGTTTATTTACTTCAGTAAAGACTGTATGATTTTCTAAGTTGGGCGTTAGTACTACTCATGCAGAATTCACATCTGTGGTCACCTTTGATAAACTTTCCTTTCACCAGACTTTACAACCCATGATACTGAAACACTGAACAGCCTAGTTGAGATTTTGACTTTAGTAATGTAAGGTCAATATAAAGTAGTACTTTGTAATGGTTGACAATTCTATTAAGGATTTGATTTCAGAATATCTTTCTGTTAAAAAAACAAAACAGCATTTAATGTTCATCTGAATGTCTAACTTTTAGTGGGATGGGTTTTAGATGGATATATACTTTATGTTTATTTGTGTGTTGCACAGAGTTAAAGGCGTTTCACATTTAAGTGCTTTGCTGAATGCAAAAATTAATGAAATCCGGCTTTGTTTATGGTTTGTCTCACTGTGTTGCGAATCTGACATTGATTTTGATATTTTGTGAGATAATTGCAGATGGGATAGTGTTGATAAAAAACATTTTTTTTCAAAGCTAAGGCTGTAGAGCTGCATGTGTCTTCTCAGTTGCTAGGGATAAAAAAGGATTAGAATATCAAATTTTGTTTATATAAGAAAAATATGTAATTTAAATGTATTTAAAGAAGGAAGGGAAAATAATTCTTACATCATAAAATCTTTTCAATTCATACTTTTTATTCATGTATTAAATCCCTAGCTGTATATATATTGAAAACTGCATAAAAATTGCATAAAGCTGTATTAAGGTTAATGTTTTATTGAAGGTGTTCTATGTTTAACTCTATAAGCCTATTAATATAGTCGTTACAAGCTTTTCTGGTTATACATGTGACAGGGTTAGTGCAATGACCTTTTCCTGTTCTTACATGTACTGAGGTTTGTACCAGGACAGGAAGTTGTAAACAGTCATCTATCTGTGTTGGTCCTTGATTAGCCATTGTGCTCTAAAGCAATAAACATCCTGGGTGACCATACCACAATCAATCATTTGTATTTCACTATTTATTTGGTCAGTTAGTCTTTTGTGTACCTCTCTGCTTGTACCATACATGCTCTGAGGACACTGATAGTGTTGAATACATACCATTGTGTACCTTGGCAGTTGTACTTTATCAATAAATGCACTTCAGTACTAAATGTTTTACTCTGTAGAGGAATTTTTTGAATGGATTTAAATGCCTGGTTGATCAATATACCATATCATAAATTGCTTATTTTGTTGTGCATTTGTCCAAGGCATGGAATTAAGCTGTTATCAGAAGAACACAAAATATGACAATGCTTACAGATTTGTTTTTGTTTTTCTCATACAGTCAAAGAATTTCTGGCCAAAGCCAAGGAAGAATTCCAGAACAAATGGGACCATCCTGGTCAAGTAAGCAGAATTTTATAGATATCACTGAATGTTGAATAGGAAGCATTTCATGTAAAACTAACATCAAATTAAGAGGTTTAGAAAATTCAGTATTGTCCATGATGGGATAAAGTATAAGTCAGTTTATCCACTTATGCATCATATCATTAAAAAGAAGAGTTGCAATATTTTCGTTGTAACACCTTTGTAAATGATAATTATTGATAAATAATTTATTACATCTATTGATACGTGTCTTTGTAGAACACATCTTGTCTAGATGACTTTGACAGAATTAAGACCCTAGGGACAGGGTCATTTGGAAGAGTAATGTTGGTTCAACACAAAGCTAACAAAGACTTCTATGCCATGAAGATACTAGATAAACAAAAGGTACCCCACACAGGCAGACATAGTGATTCTGTTTATTGGATCTCACTAAGTGCTCTTTGCTATGCAGTCAAGAGATCAATAAATTTACATTATGAATCAACCTCAAAAAATCTTCTTATAGAAAATCATTGCTTTGCTCTTAAGGTATAAAGGTAATGTAAACAGATACACCAATATAATTTAAACATTTGATC
>NC_088859.1:31785938-31788438 GCF_963853765.1 Magallana gigas
TAAAACAAACTTGCTGAAGTGGAAGAGGCAAATGAAGTAGGGCCATGCTGTCAATGAACATGTTTGGATTTGGTAGCTATGTCAACACAACTTCTACCAGGTCCCTAGTTTTGCTGTAGGCAAAACCGACATGTCAATTTTTGAGGAAAAAAGAACCATCTGTAGCTGAATTTTCAAGAAAGCCACTAGAACACATCTGTGTCCTTTCAATTACTTTGCTTATTGACCATCGGTTCTTCCATGTCTTTTAACAAGACCAATAAATTTGGTTTTTGGACCTGCTAGTAGTGGCTTTTGTCTTTGACGTAACAAGTTTTGACTAATGGAATCTGGTCTCCCCGGACCAGGAGCTCTTCCCATTCACTGACAATCTACATTCTAAGTCAATATTACAACCCCCAGTAGATTGACGCTCTCTCTAAATAGGAATCAGATTCTATCAACTCAAACATAGGTCACCACTGCATAAAATGCCATGGTGTCCCCCGAGTCCCCGACTATTAATTGTATCCAATGGGAGCAGGCCTGTGACAGATTTCAGTTGTAGATTGGTTAGTGTCAACTCTATATTAGATCTGACTGGATCACTACAGTTTGGATGGTCAGGGACTAGAGGGACACCCCAGGCATCCATGTCATCATGACACAAGGAACCCATCTTATTCTGTCATTTTCTTTTAGGCTCTTTTTCATTTTGTTTCAAGCATATTATTACATTCATAAACTCGCTACTGTTATCAATTAGAACATTATCGTACTCAAGTTCAACAAGTTTTCTACGAATTCTTTGAAAAAACCAAATACCAGACATTTTTGATCTTTTTTCTTTCTTCACACCAAATCTAATTGACCTTACAATACTAAAAGAAATTGTTGAGTCTTAAATCATGTCTTGAGTTTCGAACTTCAGAACAAATTTTTGAAACAATGTCAAATAGACTGAAATGATGATGCGTGTATGCTCGTCCACCTGTGTGTTTATCTTCCTGAATGCAACTGATTGTAAGTAGTCACTTCACAAAGGCTTATTATATATCAAACATTATGTTTAATGGAACCTAGATTTATACCACACAGCTGTAAATATTTACCAGTATATTTAGGTATATGTATATGCGCCTTTCCACAGACGAACTATGAAAATGTCTTTGATGACTGAATTAACTTCTATGTGAGTGAAGAGATTTGCATTTTACCTCCAAATCATTGAAAAACAGGTGAGAATCGGCCAGGTTGAAGATCATTTCTTCCATGCGCACTCCCAGCGACACTGAGGAATGGTACTCCTACAAGAACAAATAAATACATACATGAGTTCAATGAGACAGTATCAGACGGGATATAATCATATTAGGGCCTGCTAAATGCCTCCTTAGAAGCTGCTGGTATCTTTAATTATCTTACATTAGGACTTGTTCAATTATCTGAAGATTGATGTTCGGGAGTTGTTCCACATGTCACAACTGATTGGATACAAAGCCAAACTAGTTTAAACTGTCAGTTCACAGAAATCCCAAAGATTTGGCAAGGGTCATCTTTCTTTCAATAAACCACAAGCCCCAGTGGAATTAGCATGGCTACCCATTGTTTAGGCTCCTTCAAATTTTTTTTCTTTAAAAAAATCTGACAATTAATTACGTGAAAGTCCACAGCAAGAGAAAAAGATAAAACAATCATCAAAAGCAGATGAAATTTACAGAACGCTATGGAATCTATTATTTTTTTATTATCGACATTTTTTAAGGGGGGTTGCTTTAACAGATTCTCGTTATAATAGGAAGACTCCTACATTTCAATTATACGGAAAGCCCCTGGGCCTTCCTGTCAGACCTAGCAAGTTATATCTGAGGGCCTGTGTGACATCCTCCTTAATTATCAATTACATATTTGCCTTGACAGGTCGGGCCTGAGACTGCGAGCTGGAACAGCCCCCATACGAGGAGCTGGAACAGCCTCCGTACACTCCGACTTATCTACTCACTGGTTTTTTAAACCATCCACTAATTACTAGTCAAATATTAGGCAACAAGATTTAAACTTCCACATCAAACGACTCCTTTAAAATAGAGCTTCATTGATGTTCAGTACAAAATCGATCACTCTTATCGGTCAAGAGCAAAGCCATTGAATACTATGGTGCATTTTCATGTTCAGTGTTTCAGTCCTGTTTCGCAGGTATGTGGAAAAGTGTACTTTATATTAAGCAACTGAGTCAAAAAATAGCCAGCTATTTGTTCAGATGTCAAAAGAAACCAAACAAGCGAGCATAAATCTGTATGCATAGGCATAACAAGGACTGACAGACAGCAGAGTGTGTTGAACCCCCGAGTTCTTCTTTCTAATCCTGAGCATATACACACCCAGACAGTAAGTAAATACAGAGCTCTCCTACACAGCCGATCTCCCACTCTATCTAAGTCTCCATACAACCCTGAACAGTGGCCGCAATGCACTTCCTTTTGGTCAAAGCCATTGGGGGGAAACTCATTTCATTTTATGG